>NW_016806375.1:2910738-2939029 GCF_001698545.2 Rhinopithecus bieti | reverse complement strand
TATATAATATATATATAAAGCTGGTGCAAAGTTGCGTTTTTTTGCCACTAAAAGATACACACACATGCACACACACACACGTATATATAAATTCAGTTGCTTTGTTCTTCAACTCGGATTTCCATTTGGTGATATATATAGATATCTATAACTATAAATATTCATCTATATATAGAAATAGATATTTCTGTGGTGATATCTATCTATCTATCTATCTATCTATCTATCTATCTATCTAAAAATCACAGAGTTTAAGAACAAAGCAACTGAACTGAAAGATTCACTAGAGGGATTCAACAAGCAAAGATCAGCAATCTCAAAAACTGGTCACTAGAAATAATTCAGTCAGAGAAGCAAGCAGAAAATGAATGAAAAAAGTAAAGCTTATGGAATTTATGAGATACCATTAAGCAGGCTAATACATAGATTATGGGAATATTAAAAGTAGAAGACTAATAGAAAAGGACAGAAAACTTATACAAAGAAATAATAGCTTAAACTTCCCAAGTCTTGGGAAAGAGTTGTGTATCAATATCCAAGAAGCCCAAAATAGAGCAAATAAGATGAGCTCAAAGAAACTTATACCAAAATGCATTATCATCATATTGTTAAGTCAAAGACAGAGAGAATTTTAAAAGCAGCAAGAGTATAGCAACTTTTCACATACAAGGGAATTCCAATAAAATTACTGGTGGAATTTTTAGCATACACTTTGCAGACCAGAAGGAAGCGGGATGATATATTCACAGTGTAGAATGAAGAAAACGTCACTAACCAAGAATATTATGGCAGCAAAACTGGCCTCCAAAAATGGAGAGCTAAAGACTTTCCCATATATACAAAATCTGGGAGAGTTCATCACAACAAGACATGGCTTAAAAGAAAAGCAAAAGAGAGTTCAAGTCTAAATAAGAGGACACTAAACAGCAACATGATAAATTGCTTACAACGTAAGAAAGTATGAAACTTATTGGTAAAGGTAAATATATACATTAGTACAGTAATATACAATAACAATGCTATATTACTGTACATGGTGGTGGCTAAAATATCTTTCATTCCAGTATAGAAGCTAAAAGACAAAATATTTTTTAAAAGTTTAACTTTTATATTTGCAAGTTCTGAATTTAACCAACCACAAATTGGAAATATTTGGAAAGAAACACAAAAAATAACAGTACAGCCATAAAATACAAATTTAAAATAGAAAATAACAACTAGTTACAAAGAAGTTACATTGTATTAAGTATTATAAGTATTCTAGAAATGATGTGATGTATATAAGACACACCACATCTATAAATTGTGGTTTCTGAAGGTAGTCCTACAACTAATTTCCCACAGAAAATGACAGATGATCATGTGACTACAAATATGTTAACAGTAATAAGACATAAATAGATGTAAATTGTGACAACAATAACATAAAGTGTGTGGTGGGGATAAGTTTAAGTGTAGAGTTTTTGCAGGTGATTGAACTTTAGTTATCAGCTTAAAATATACTTACTATAAGATATTTTATGTAAGCCCCAAGATAACCACACAGACATACATTTAAAAACTCTAGAAGTTACAACAAAGAAAGAAATCAAAGCAATCACAGTATGCCAATATTAAAAAAACACACACAAAATAGAGTGAAAGAGAAAGATAAAACAAAACTAACAGAAAACCACTAGCAAAATAGTAATAATAAATCTTTCCGCATCCATAATTACATTAAATGTAATGCATTCAACTCCCCAAAAGACATACAGTGGCTAAATGAATTTTAATAACTCAATTATATTATCTCTACAAGAAACTGATTTTAGATTTAAAGATACACATAGGCTGAAAGTAAAGGGGTAGAAAAATGTGCCATGGTAATTAAAAGAGAAAAAGGATGATGATACTTATATTAGACAAAATAAACTTTAATTAACAAATTGTCAATGGAAGCAAAAACAATACTATAAAATGATTAAAAGATGAATCAGGAAAATATTATAGTTATAAATTTATGTGGACCTAACATCAGATAACATAAATATATAAAACAAACATTGATAGAATTGAAGGGAGAAATAGCAATATTATAATAGTAAGAAACAGCAAACCCTACTTTCAGTAACATACTGAAAGTGCTGACAGATCTATAATGAAAGGGAACTTGAATAACACTACACACCAACAGGACCTAACAGACATATGCAGAACATCCCAGCCAAAAGCAGTTGAATGCACATTCTTCTCAAGCCTATGTGCACCTTTCTCAAGAATGAATCACACATTAGGTTAGAAAACAGGTCTTATTAATTTAAGAGGTTTAAAATCATATCAAGTATCTTTTCTAACTACAATAGCCTGAAACTACAAATCGTATTTCTAGTTTGGAAAATTCAGAAACATGTGAAAATTAAATGAAAAACTCTTAAACAACCATGAGGTCAACGAAGAAATAAAAATAAAACAAAATAAATACCTAAGGCAAATGAAAACAAAAACACAACATGCAAAACTGAGATGCAGCAAAATCAATACTAAGGAGGAAATTAATAGTGATAAATTTCTACATTAAAAAAGAATGATCTAAAATAAACAACTTTACATCTCATGGAACTAGAAAAGATAGCAAACTAAGCTAAAAATTAGCAGAAGGAAGGAAATGGCAAAGATTAGAACATAAAGTAAAATATAGAAATTACAAAAATATTAAACAAAACAGAGGCTTTTTTGAAAAAACATTTGACAACCCTTACCTAGACTAATTAAGAGAGAAGACTCAAATAAATACAATTAGAAGTGTAAGAGTAGATTATAATTGATGCCACAGAAATATGAAAGGTCATAAAAGACTGCTTGAACAATTATATGCCAACACACTGGATTACCCAGGAAAAAAAAATGGGTAAATTCCTAAGAACACATAGCCTATTAAAGCTAAAGCATAAAGAAATAAAAAGTTGAACAGACCTATAAATAATATGAAGACTGAGTCAGTAATCAATGTCCCCCACCCCCACCCCAGGAAAACCACAGGACCAGATGGCTTCATTGAAGAATTTAACCAATCATTGAACAAAAAAAATTAACACTATTATTTATCAAACTCATCACAAGACTGAAGAGGAGGGCACACTCCCAAACATATTTTATGTATACCATTACCCAGATACCAAAGCCAAAGATACCACGTAAAACTACAGACCAATGTTCTTTTTTTTTTTTTTTTTTTTTTTTGAGACAGAGTCTTGCTCAGTCGCCCAGTCTGGAGTGCAGTGGCGCGATCTCGGCTCACTGCAAGCTCTGCCTCCCGGGTTCCCTCCATTCTCCTGCCACAGCCTCCCAAGTAGCTGGACTACAGGCGCCCGCTGCCACGCCTGGCTAATTTTTTGCATTTTTAGTAGAGATGGGGTTTCACCGTGTTAGCCAGGATGGTCTCGATCTCCCGACCTCGTGATCCCCCCGCCTCGGCCTCCCAAAGTGCTGGGATTACAGGCGTGAGCCACCGCGCCCGGCCCAGACCAATATTCTTGATGAATATAGATGTAAAAGTTCTTGACAAAATACTGGAAAACTGAACTCAATAAGATACTAAAGAAATCATACACCATGATGATATGGGACTTATCCCTGAGATGCAAAGATGGTTCAACACACAAAAATTAATGTATGTAATACACTACGTTATCAGAATAAATATTGCATAAGTATTTCAGTAATCCTAAGAAAAGCATTTGACAAAATTGAATTCTATTTTATAATTTAAAAATCTCTTTAAAAACTAGGAAAAAAGGAAATTGCCTCAATATAAATGAAGGTCATATATGAAAAGTTCACAACTAATATCATACTTGATGAAAAGATGAAAGCTTTTTCTCTAAGAACAGAAGCAATATAAGGATTTCCACACTTACCACTTCTATTTATCATAGTACTGGGAATCCTAGCCAGAAAAATTTAGGCAAGAAAAGGAAATAAAGATATACAAATAGGAAAAATAAAAGTAACATTGTCTGTGTTTACAGATTATATGATCTTATGTATAGAAAACTCTAAGGACTCCATTTTAAAAAAACAAAAAACTGTTAGAATTCATGAACAAGTTCAGTAGAGTTTAGATATAAAATAAAAATATAAAAATCAGTTGTGTTCCTATAGACTAAACAACAAATAACTGAAAGCAAAATCAAGAAAACAAGCCCATTTTAAATAGCACCAAAAATAATGAAATACCAAGGAGTAAACTAAGGAGTTTTAAGAAGGTTTAAGACTTGTATACAAAAGTATACAAAATGGTGTATATAAAATAGTGTATACAAAAAAAAAGTGTATATAAAAAATAGTGTATACAAAAAAGTATACAAAATAGTGATGAAATAAATTAAACACACAAATAGACACCTGTGTTCATGAATTAGAAGGCTTAATAATGTTAAAATTTCCATAATACCTATTCTGCAGATTCCATGTAATTCTTATTAAAATATAAATGGCATTATTTAGAGAAATAGAAAAAAATTAAAATGTATATGAAATCAAAAAGTACCATGAATAGTCAAATTAACCTTGAGAAAGAATAACAAAGTTGGTGGCTTCAAAATATATTCCAAAGCTAAAATAATTAAAACACTATGGTACTGGCATAAAAACAGACACATATATTAAATAGAATAGAGTGCCAACAAATATATCCACACATATACAGCCAACTAATTTTCAACAAACCTGTCAAGTATACACAATGGGAAAATGATAGCCTCTTCAAAAAATGCTCTTGGGAAAAATGGCTATCTGCAAGAGGAAGAATGAAATTGGACCCTTATCTAATATGAAACATAAAAATAACTCAAAATAGATTTAAGATTAAAGGTAAGACCTGAAACTATAAGACTACCTGAAGAAAACAGGAGAAAACCTACATAACATTAAGACTGGCAATAATATGACACCAAAAGCACAGACCACAAAAACAAAATATACATGTGGGACTACATCAAATATAAAACTTCTGCACAGAAAAAGAAAAAAAATCAACAACATAAAAGACAACCTATGAATGGCAGAACATTTTTGCAAATGAGACATCTGATAAGCAGTGAATCTTCAATGTATATAAGGAGTTTCTGTAACTCTATAGTAAAAACAAATTCAAAACCCAATAACAATAATGATCCAATTTGAAAATGGACTAGAAATAGAATTAACATTTTTCTGAATTTTTTTTCTAAAGAAGACATACAGATGGCAAAGAATTATATGAAAATGCTCCATGATCACTAATCAGGTAAATGCAAATTAATAACACAATGAAAAAGAACCTCATACCTGTCAGAATAGCTAATATCAAACAAACAAAAAGACGTTTTTTAGGATGAGGAGAAATTAGAACCCTACACACTGTTGGGAGGAATTCAAAATGGTGCAGATGCTTTGTGTGTGTTTATGCTTCAGACACTGGTGCCACTGTTGCTACAGGTTAGTACACATCATGGTCCCTGGAGCCATGAAAGCTCTGCACACAGCTGTGCTCTGGAAGCTGATCTCCTAGCTGCACCATAGCACATTCAACTGGTACACCACTACAAATATGGTAGCAGGGGCACTTGCACCCAGGCAGTGGTGCCATTGCCACTCTGGACCCCAGAGCCTTGGCCTCCCATGTATGCCAACGCTTCAGACTCCCCTTCCCCATTCACAGGTACCTTTTCATAGGTACATCACATTAGACACTGTTGCAATGAAAGCATATATGCCAGCGGGACTCAGCAAGAAAAGAATTTCCCTTAGTCAAAACTTCTCTGGTGGAAGAATTACAGACTGGGAGGAAATCTGTCTTTGCCACTGGTAACGCCACCAGCCCTCACTGTCACTGAAGACATCCACAGTCTTGGCCACTGAGGATCTCTGCAATCTTCAGCAAATGCAGGGTGAATGTATCACCTAAGCGACAGAGCTATATGAAGACAAAACTATTGTGTACTCTCCAGAGCCAGAACCATTACAATTCACCCAGAGACATCCTTCTATCCACCCTCAGGAGGTCTGTCCACACCAAAGCAAGTCCATAAAGCTTTGGAAGAGGTAACCATTTCATCAAACATGCAAACATCCAGGCAAGGCAATGAAAAAAAATTTTAAAAACTAGCAGAGCAACAAAGAAGAAACCACAATAATTTTACAGTAACTGACCACAACGAAATGTAAATCTGTTTTCTGAAGAGAAACTTAAATAGTTGCGTTAAGGAAGTTCAGTAAAATTCAAAATATCACAGACAGAAATTCAACAAAAATCAGGAACACAACACAAGAACAAAACAAGAAGTTTAATAGATTAAAATTATTAAAAAGAACCAAAAAAATTCTGGAGCAAAAGAATACAATGAAATAAATAGAAAATGTAATAGAGAGTGTAATTAACAATTACTTAAGCACAAGAAAGAATATGTGAACTTGAAGATAAGTTGTTAGAAAATATACAGTCAGAAAAAAAGGTATAAAGAAAGCTTAGAGGATCTATGAGACACTATCAAAACAGCAAATATTCAAATTATGAAATAAAGGAGAAAAGAGAAAGTAGAAACAGAAATCGTATTTAGGAAAAAAACGGCTAGAATATTTCCTAATCTGAGAAAAATATAAATGTCCAGTACACGGAATACAAAATTTCCAATTACGTTCAACCCCAAAAGGGCAAAACTAAGACATATTAAGTCTTACTATCAAAGTGTCAAAAATTATAAAGAGAGAATCTTAAAAGCAGCAAAAGAAAAGCAACTTGTGAAATACAAGAGAATAATCACAAGGCTATCAGTGTATTTTTTTTTTAAGAAAACAATTTTTTAAGCCAGGAGACAGTAGGGTGACATATTGAAAGTACAGAATGAATAAAAAAAGAAAAGCAAGCCAGGATTACTCTTACTTGGCAAAGCTGTCCTTCTGATAGAAAGAGAGAAAAACAATACTAGACAAACAAAAGCTAAAAGAGTTTGTTACCACTACACTACCTGCCTTACAAGAAACACTAAAGGAAGTTCTTCAAGCTGAAATGAACAGATACTTACTAGTAAAAACAAAACATATAAAAGTATAAAACGCCCTGGTAAAAGAAAGTATCTGGTCACATTCAGAATGCACTAATACTGTAATGACAGTGTATGAGTCATTTACATCTCTAGTACAAAGGTTAGAAGACAAAACTATGAAAATAATTATGGCTACAATAATCTGTTAAGTAATACATAATATAAAAAGAGATAAATGGTAACATCAAAAACATAAAATGAGGGGAGTAAATAAAACTGAAGTGATTTTTTTATGCCATCAAAGTTAAGATGTCATCAGCTTAAAAGAATCTTTTAAAACTACAAGATATTGTTTTACCTTCATGGTAAACACAGAGCAAAAGCTTCTACAAAGGAAACAAAGATAAAGGAATCAACATACCAGTATATAAACTTATCAAATCATAAGAAAAGATAGCAGGAGGGGAAGAAAGAATAAAGAATCCACATAACAAACAATAAAATGGCTATAGTCCGTCCTTACCTATCAACAATTACCTTGAATGCAAATAGATTAAATTCTTCAAAAATAGAGTGGAGGCCAGGCACAGTGGCTCACACCTGTAATCCCAGTGGAAGGCCAAGGCAGGCAAATTGCTTGACCTTAGGAGTTCAAGATCAGCTTGGGCAACGTGGCAAAACCTCATTTCTAAAAAGTACAAAAATTAACCGGGTGTGGTGGCACATGCCTGTAGTCCCAGGTACTTGGGAGGCTGAGGTGGGAGGATCACTTGAGCCTAGGAGGTTGAGGCTGCAGGGAGCCACTGCACTCTTGCCTGGGCAACAAAGTGAAACCCCATCTCAAAACAAAACAAAAACAAAACAAAACAAAACAAAACCCAGAGTGGCTAGGTATAGAAAAAATAAGACCCAACCATATGCTGCCTACAAAAGACTCATTTCATCTTTAGGGACATATACATGCTTGAATATGGAGAGATGAATAAAATATGTTCTATGGAAATAGAAACCAAAAGGAACTTATATCAGACAAAAGAGTCTAAGTCAAAACCTAAAATGACACAAAGATGGTTATTACATAATGATAAAGCAATGAATTCACCAAGAGTATCTAATACATACACACAAACCCCCCAACATTAGAGCATTTAAATATATGAAATAATTATTAATAGATTAGGAGAGATTAACAACAATACAGTAACAGTAGAAAACATGAATACCCCATTTTCAACAATGAATAGATCATCCAAATAGAAAATCAATAAGGAAACATTGGACTTGAACAATACCTTAAATCAAATAGACCTCACAGATATACGGAATATTTCATCCATTAGCAGCAGAATACACAGTCTTCTCAAGCGCACACAGAAAATTCTCCAGGATAGATCATATGTTAAGTTACAAGGTAAGTCTTCACAAATTTGAGAAGATTGATATCACATTGAATTTATTTTCTGAATACAATGGCATAAAACTAGAAATTAATAATGAAAGAAAATTTGGAAATTTCACAAATACGTGGAAATTAAATAAAATACTCTTGAACAATTGAGTCAAATAAAAAATAAAAAGGAAATTTAAAAATATCTTGAGGCAAATAAGCAATGGAACCACAGCATACCAAAACTTACTGCCTGCCACAAACAGTTCTAAATAAAAGTGATTTCCAATAAACCACCTACATTATACCAAAATGAATCAGAAAAAGAATAACAAATAAAGTCCAAAGTAGACTGGAAAAAATATCAAAGGCCAGAGCAGAAATAAGTAAAATAGAAATTAGAAAAATAATAGAACAAAACTAATGTTTCTTTTGAAAAAAAAAATTACTCACTTTTAGCTAGACTAAGAAAAAAGAGAGAATACACAAAAGAAAGAAGAGACATTACAACTGATACCATAGAAATACAAAAGAGTATAAGATACTATTAATACTATAAACAATGGTATTCCAATATACGAGATGACTTACACAAAATTGGTATATTCCTAGGAACATACAACTTACCAAGACTGAATCATGAATAAATAAGAAACTAATAGCAGTGCTTCCCAAACTCTTCAGAGAAAAAAAAAATGGAAGAGGAGGGAATACTTTCAAATTCATTTCACAATGCCAGTATTACCCTGATGTTAAAGCTAGACACCACGAGAAAAGAACATTTTAGGCCAATTTCCCTGATAAACACAGATGCAAAATCTTAAACACAATAATGACAAATAAAATTAAATTGTACATTAAAAAGATTATTCACTATGATCAAGTGGAATTTTTCCCTGGATGCAAAACTGATTGAACACATGGAAATCAATAAATATGGCACATTACAGTAGCAGGATGAAGGACAAATATGATACAATTATCACTGTAAATACAGAAAAATCATTTGAAAAGATTCAACATCCTTTGATAATAAATGCTCTCAACAAATTAAGATATATCTTAGATATTTCTTAAATATGTATCTTAGATATATATCTAAGATATATATTTAAATATAAAATATATATAGANGTTGTGAGGATTAAGTGAGATAATGCATGAAAAACATTTATCCCAGCACACTGCACATAGAATGAGTTCCGTAAAAGATCATTACCATGACTACTGAAATGTTTATATCCCAGAGAATTCGTAACTTCCATATTATAACCAGAATGTATCATTCAGGAATTGTGTATAATTGTTAGGAAAATATCTATGCCCATTCTATATTTCTGGAGATCTATCTATCTATCTATCTATCTATATCTATATATAGATAGATAGATGGATATCTGCTGTTTATATATAGATATAGATATAATCTATAGATATAAAATAGATATCTAAGATATATATTTAAGAAATATATCTAAGCCCAGTGAAGATTATATATGAAAACACAAAGCTAATATTATACTCAACGGTGAAAATTTGAAAGCTTTAAGATAAGGAAAAGACTAAGATGTCCACACTTTAATAACTTCTATTCAATGTAATACTGAAAGTCTTATCCAGAACAATTAATAAAGGAAAAAAAGCCACTTGAGTAAGAAAGGTAATGGGTACACAAAATAGAAGAATGAATAAGATCTGGTGTTTGCTGGTACAAAAGAGTCACTATAGTCAAAAATAATTGTACACTGAAAAATAACTAGGAGTATAATTGGACTATTTTTAACACAAAAGATAAATACTTGAAGTGATGGATACCCCATTTACCTTGGTGTGATGATAATGCATTGCATGCCTGCATCAAAATATCTGATGTAACTCATAAATATATACACCTATTATGTGCCTGCAAAATAAACATTTTAATAAGAAAGGAAAATCTTAATAACCTGTATTTGCAAATGACATGTTCTTATATATAGAAAACAAATCCACCAAAAAAAGGTTAGAAATTCAGTAAAGATACAGCACACAAAATCAACATACAAAAATAGCACTTTTTTATAGACTAAGTACTATTTTCAAAAAAGAAAATCAAGATATCAACTTAAAATAAGCTACAAAATTAAAATATTTGCAAATAAATTTAATCAAAAAAGTAAAAGATCTATATACTGCAAACTTTAAAACAGTGATGAAAGAAATTGAAGATATAAATGTATGAAAAGATAGCTTGTGTTCATGAACTGGTAGAACATTGCTAAAATATCCACATTACCCAAAGTTAGCCACGGAACAAATGTAATCCCTATTAAAATTTCAATGACTTAAAAAAAGAGAGAGAGAAAGCAATTCTAAAATTTGTGTGGAATCACAAGACACCCCAAATGACCAAAGCAATATTGAGCCAAAAGAACAAAGCTGGAGGCATTACAGGTCTTAATCTCAAAATCTACTGCAAAGTTTTAGTAAACAAAACAGTATGCTACTGGCATAAAAACAGACAAATAGACCAATGGAGCAGAATAGGCAACCTGGAAATAAATCCACCAATTTACAGTGAACTGATTTTCAACAAAGATGCCAAGAACACACAATGGAGAAAAAACAGTGTCTTCAATAAGTGGTGCTGATAAAACTAGATATCCACATGCAAAATGAATTTAAAACTTTACCTTCCACCATATGCAAAAATCAATTCAAAATGGATTAAAGACTTTAACATAGGATCTGAAACTGAAACTATTCAAATAAAACATATGGATAAATTTTCTTGACTTTATTCTTGGCAAAGTCATTTTTTGGACCCTAGAACTTAAAGTATAATAATAATAAAAAAGTCATTTTTGATATGATCCCAAAAGAATGAGCATTAAAAGCAAAATTGACAAATGAGATTACATCAAACTAAAAGTTTCTGCACAGTAAAAAAGTAAACAGTCAACAGACTCTACTTTAACTATGGGCAGCTTATTATATGTCAATTATACCTAATAAAAGTATTTTTTAGGTAGGAAATTTGCTGAAATACCACAACTATAATGTTTCCTACAGCAAAAATAACACTCAATGTCAAGGAAATAACAGGCTGGCACAGGGACACATGTCCCAATGTGAGAATTAAAAATGGAAGCTAGATATGAAATTCACAAAAGAAATCAATAAAACCAAAATCTGTCTTTTTAAACAGATAAATCACTAAAGAAAAAAATACTAATATCAGAAATGAAAGAGGAGACATCAATAAAGATCCCATGAACATTAAAAAGGTAAAGAAATATTATGAACAACTATATGCTTACAAATTTGATTACTAAGATGAAATGGACTAATTCCTTGAATGATGCAATCTGTTAAAACCACACAAGAAGAACTAGACAATCTGATCAGGTCCATATTAAAGAAATTGAATCAATAATTAATAACCTTTCAAACAGAAAGCACCAGGTCCAGATGGATTCACTGGTTAATTCCACCAAGCATTAAACTAAGAAATGTCAAATCTATGCAATCTTTCTCAGAATGTAGGAGCAGAAGGAATACTTTCTAACTAGTTCTATGAGGCCAGCATCATCCTAATACCAAAATCAGACAAAGACATTACAAGAAAAAAAAATTATAGACCAATATTTCTCATAAACAGATGAAAATTCTCAGCAAAATATTAGGAAATCAAATCCAACAATTCTTAAAAAGAATTATATACCACGACCAAGTAAGATTCATTCCAGGTATACAAAGGCTGGTTCAACATTTGGAAATCACTTAATGTAGTCCAACATATCAACATGCTAAGTAAAATAAATAATGTAATAGTATTGGAATCATATCAACAGATGCAGAAAAATCATTTGACAAAATCCAACATCCATTCATAATAAAACTCTCAGTAAACTAGGAATACAGGGGAATTTCCTCAACTTGATATATATACCAAAAACCTACAGCTAACATTATACTGAAGAGTGAGAAACTAGAAGCTTTTCCACTAACATCAGGAATAAGATACAGATGTTTTATCTCACCGCTCCCTTTCTAGAATAGGCAAAATTATGGAGACAGTAGAAAGTTCAGTAGTTACTATTAATTGGGGGCTGGGGAGAGATTAATACACAGACCCCAGAGGATTTTTAGGACATTAAAACTACTCTGTATGATGCCATAATGGTAGATGCCATAATGGTAGATAAATGGTAGATAAAAATTAGATAAATATTTGTTCAAATTCAGAGTGTACAACAGCAAGAGTGAGTCCTAATGTAAACTGGACTCTGGGTGATAATGATGTGTCAATGTAGGACCATTGATTGTAATACATATAGGTCTCTGGTGCAAGATGTTGATAGTGGAGGAGGCTGTGCATGTGTAGAGGTCAGGGGTATAGAGAAATTATTTTCTGCTTGATTGTGCTGTGAACCTAAAACTGCTCTAAAAGTCTTTATTAAAACATGAAAGCCAGTGGGATTTTTTCCTTCTATAATCATGCCAGGAAGATGTTGATAAGACTGTAATTTGAGGCACTACCTGGTAGGAAGAAACAAACTTCTCTCTCCCTCTATTACTTTCTATTTGTCTGTGTCATGGCAGTACCCTGTTCACAAACCTGTGATGGCTTTCTGTCATCACAATCAAGTCTTCATCCCAGCAGGTACTTGAAGAAGTTCCAAAACATGGCCCTTAAATACTTAATTTTATTTCCCATTACCTCTTTTCTGCCATCTAACTGAAACAGTCTATACCAAGTAGTATCGGGTTTTTCTGTTTTCTTAGTAATCAATCCTTCCTCTTCAGTCTCCATGAAAACAACTACATATCACTCACTTTATACGTGCAAATACTCAATTTATGAAGATATTTAAACATCTTTATATAGCCCTACTTAGCTCTAATTCCACCTCCTTCCATAAGTTGGTATCCCACTGCCTTCTTACCTTTCTCATGCTCCCATACTCAATGGGGGAATTACAGAGATGGGATCATAGGAACCACAATTTAACCTTCACTCTGCCTATATCAGTTTCCTATTACTGCTGTAAAAAACATAAAAAATAAAAAAATAAAATAAAAAAAAAAATTCTCAACACTTTGTGTCATAAAACAACACAGATTTAGTATCTTAAGGTCTTAGATGTTGGAAGTCCAAAATGTATTGTATTAGGGCTAAAATGAAGGTGATTGGCAGGGTTGCATTCCTTCTGTTTTCCTTCTTAAGGCTCTGGGGAGAATAGTTCCTTGCCTTTTCCAGCTTCTAGAAGCTGTCTGTCTTCCTTGGCTCATGGCTCCCAGCCACCAATCGTATCACTCCAACTCCTGCTCTTAACACATTCTTCTCTGACTCCCCTGCCTACCTGTTTTACTTATAAAAATCCTTGTTATTACATTGGGCTCATCTAGATAATCCAACATAATTCCCCTATCTCAATGAGCCTTAATTTTGCCATAGGAAGTAACATATTCACATTCTCCATGCATGAAAATCTAGACATATTGAGAGGGGGGCATTATTATGGCTATAAAATTGTACTTTTCTGGGGTTTGAATGGGGTTAGTGACACAATGATATACTTCTAATTAATGGCTCCGTGCCAAAAAGAAACTTATTGTAGTTTTTTATGCTAAAGAGATATCCAGACCAAAAGAGAAGTTACAGAATCTACAATGCTTTTTCCCTTTACAACAATTATATTCATTTCTCATTTGGCACTATACCATTAGATATATTGTAATTCTTTTCCAGCTCAGCCCTCTTGCTCCCATTACCATGACAACCCACATCTTACGACAAATGGTGGAGGTATCAGCAGAAACTCTCAGAGAAGCAAGCCTCCAAATCCTACAAGCCTGAGGACTTTACCTTGTCTTAGGAATATTGTCGGGACTGCTAGCATTATGCATCTTAGAGCACCTAGGTCTGGTGCAATCAATTGCATTCAGATAGTAAAAAATATTACTGCAAGGAACACCACATTAAGAGTCAGTGACCTACATTTTAGTTCAAGAATCAGATTTTGGCACTCTGCCCTATTAGCTGGACGTATCACACAGCTGCTCTGGTCCTCGATGTCCTTGGATATAAAATGACGTGAATAACACCGCCCCCCTCCCCCAGTTCCCCTCTGTCCCTGCCTGTCAGGGCTGATGAAAAGACCAATGAGATCATCACCAGAAAAGTGCTTCATAAGCTATAAAATTCAAAGATGAGCAATCAATGTAATAATTATTGGCAAAGATTGTGCAAGCTACGATGGGAAATATAAAGATACCCAAGGCAGTTTTTGCTCCTAAGAATTCTATAGTTTGATAGAGGTAAGTAATGAACACAAAATAGCGCGTTCATGTCCTTTTCTGATGGCAAGATTTTTAACCCAATCTAAAAGGCAGCATCCATCACAGAAAACGGCTAACCAAGGGAAGATCTGGGGCTTTGTGTAACACTGTGGACATTTTAGTCATTGCTTGTTTCAGCATACTGTTTAATCTCCTACTTAAACTCCAATAACAATAGGATTAATGTGAAATCATGTTAGTGGTGAATATTTCTCCACTCCTAGTATTCATTTCTTTTCATGGGTGCTCAATTAGCATAATCCCTGGCCTATCTCCATCCCTTTATTCACTTTGTTCTTGGAGTAGTTGAGAGATCATTGAATGACAAAATTGGTTAGAGTAACTAAGAACATTCCATTTAGCTCTTCCTTTTCCCTTAGGAAGCATCAATTCTTCTCTGCTCCTCCATGTCCTCTCTGGTCCAGGAACTCCCCTGTGAGTGCTGCTTTGCATAAACACTGCCATAACTAAAGACCAGTTCCAGATTTGCTTATTAGCAACCACATTCTCCAACCTGGCCTCTATCAGTAAATAAGGTGATACTTTGGCCTCTAGCTTTGCATTTATTTCTCAACCTGTTTAAAATGGTATAGGAAGGTCATTCCAAGAATCACCATGAATAGTAAGTTCTAAAAATCATGCTAAATAGTTTCCATGCCTTATTTCATGTAATCTTCATAACTACTCCTATAGGCAGGATTACTGCCTCCACATGATTGAGGAAATTGAAGTAATTAATGTAATTTACCCAAGGTCTCCCAGCTAGTAAGTGGTAGAGTTAGGAGTTGTTATGGACTGAGTGTTTGTATGCTCAGCCATAGATTCATATGTTAATGTTCTAATCTCCAATGTGATGGTATTGACAGATGGGAGTAATCAGGTTTAGATGATGTCATGAGGGTAAATTCCTCATGATGGGATTAGTGCCCCTATGAGACACCAGAGAGCTTGCTTCCTCTCTCTCCCTACAACACAGGGAGAAGGCAGCCATCTACAAACCAGGAAGAGCACCCTTTTCAGGAACTGCATTTGTTAGCACCTTGATCTTGGACTTCCCAGCCTATAGAACTATCAGCAATAAATGTCTGTTATTTATAAACCACCCAGGTTATGGCATTTTGTTAAAGCAGCCCAAGTAAAATATACTGGAATGAAATCTAGGGTTTTCTAAATCTGAAGACTGCACGCTTAGCTGCGTTATCTATACATAGATTACTCATGGAGGGAATTCTATAGTTTCTACCTTAGACCTGAGCAAAACTAAAGAAATGTTTGATGTTAACAAAATCTCATTTTGTTCTTTGCCTGCTGCATTATCTCTGCATTTTTATTTCCGTGTTTGTAAAAGAGAAATAATGGTGATATTGAGGTTTCCTAAGGCAACTGGTTGTTGTACTGAACACACAAGATGGCAGATGTACAGATCTTTAGAGATTTGATGGCGTGATACCAATGAAGATGGTCAAGATTATCATAGTTACAACCTTAAGATGATAGGATAAAGATCACATGCAGGCGGGTTTTAGGAAATGAATATTGAAATTGTAATTATGGTTCAGCACAAATTTTTTACCACATGTTTTGATCTAACAGCCCTATAGTTGTTGTGTCACCTTCCTCACAGGCCTTAGCCCCTTTAGTGCCCATTTTTCTCTGTGATCAAGAGTGAGACTTCAGACGCCACCTAGAACAGCAGTCCCCCTAAGTCTGAGTTTAGTGACTGACAACTCTGCAACTTCCATTCAAATTTAGAAATGTGTCTTCTGTGTGGACTTATGTAGATTTCTAAGTAAAATAGAAACTTCTGAAGATTTTCAAAAGGGATTCTGTGTAACAGGCACAGTGTTTTACAACAGTGTCTATATATTCTTTTCATAAAGATTCATAAAGCCACATCCTCATCTTTGTTAGAAATGCTTGTTCCCCAGTGCCGCAAAGAAATAGCACTGGAACCCAGGAGGCGGAGCTTGCAGTGAGCCAAGATCGCGCCACTGCACTCCATCCTCAGTGACTGAGTGAGATTCCATCTCAAAAAAAAAAAAAAAGAAAAAAAAGAAAAAGAAATAGCACTTGAATGTAAATTTAATTTCCTCAGCAAGGCCACTTTTACTTTCTGCAGAAAGGGTACACTTGCCAGCAGTTTTGCCAGGAGAGTACACCGAACAAAGGAGACAGGGTTATTTATAACCTGACCATCCACCCTACTGCTGCATCTGGTTTCCATTGGCTGGAACGGGGTCTCAAATTCTGTATTTGTCCTGATTGGCTAGCAACTTAGAACTTTTTAAAAGAGGCAAAGGCAGAGGAGAACAAAGGAAGGAGGAAGTAACTTGTGGAATGCTAAGAAAGGTAAAAACACCTCCAAATAAGGACGAGGAACAGGCTATGACCTCATGCTTGCTTGGATCAGTATAAGCATGCCAGGGCAAATATTTAGGTTAAATTGTGGGTGCTAAGAACGTAAAGTGCATTGATTTCTTTATTACGGTTAGCAGATATTTAATAACGTTAGCACAGGTCTTTAAATACATTTTGCTTCTAAGAGAAGTTACTATTTATTCCTAATTAGATGGGGTAGAAAGTCTTTGAAGAGGAACCTCTACTTTACTTTTTACATCTTGATCCTAATAATGAATTTGTTGCAGGTGGGTTATATGTCATGTCCCAGGCTTCTCCGAGTCTCCAGAGAATTAAATACTCAGATAATTAGAAATCAATAGTATCTCACCAAATATTCATAATAATAAAGCTAAATAGTTTGTTTTATCATCTGCACTTGAAAAGCCAAGTGGAAAAACACTACACCTGTGATGACGATAAATTAATACTTAAACATAGCGAAATGACTCAAGGCACATTTTTTGAACAAGACTCAAATTGCTCTTCAATTTGAGCAAGGGAAAATTTGTTACCGAAAAAATATAGCCAGCACATTTTGGTTTTAAAAACTATGCTATTAACTTTTGGTATGCTGATTATCTGTCCCTTAATATTATCTTACACTTCCCACGACATTTCCACCTGGCAACCTTGGTAAACTGAACCTATAATGCTTGCTCTAGATAGGATATCAAATATGTAGGAATGAAACTTGTTACTGCTTCAAGGGTAAAAACATTCCAATATAGGATTAGACTGGGATGATAAATGCTTTCTTGAGGTGAAGCACACTTTCCTACAACTATGACTTAGGACTTAGCTATGTGACTTGCATGAGCTATAGAAAGGGACCATATTCCAATTCCTGGTGGAGGCTTTAAGATACGTCCTGTGGTCTCAGCCAAGCCCTATGGACTTCTGCCTTCTGCCATGAGAAGAGCATGCCACAGCAATGGCTACTCCTTCTGGCTGAGTCCTAAATAAGAAGACACATAGAACCTGGCAACGGAACTGGTTACATAATTTATGAGACCCAGTGAAAAATAAAAACATAGGACCTCTTGTTCAAAAGTGTTTTAAGACAGTGACAGCAGAACATTAAAACAAATGCAGGACTCTCCTTAACACAGGGTCCCATGTGACCATCCCAGACACATGTCTGTGAAGAGTCCCAGCTGAGCTTCAGATTTCACGTGATATGAGCAAGAAATAAAAGTTTGCTATTGCAAACCATTAAAATTTTAGAGTTACTTGCCATAGTAGATGCTAATACAGCAGATACCTAAAACGAGTAAAGTAATCAGCTGTAAGAGTGTTTGTTATCGTGGCAAACTGGAGGGCCAATGTCCCATCCAAGTCAGGTGGCAGCTACACGGTTCCTGCCCACAGTTGCCCTGTGAGCATGCACCACTTGCCAGGGTGTTCCTCCGGTGCTACAGGGCTCCCTGTTTTTAAACAGACGGTAGTAATCCACATTTTATGTGAAATATCTCCATTTTAAAATATAGGTAGCTTATTTTTTAAGATGTTATGTAGGAATAACAAAATATGCCTGTTTTCCAGATCTTCTTTTTCATTAAACCTTGTAATTTCAATTCTGGTATTTTTTGTTAGTATAAACATAACATCGTTGAAGACTATGAGTTAAAATGACCACTGTATTATATTCTACCAACCTACAAGTGGCTTCCTCAATAGCCATAACTTATTCTTCGGGTAATGAAGTCATAGGCTGAGAGGAGAAAATCATCATCTGAAATCTCATGCAGGTAAACAGACTTGTCCCCTAAATCCTGAACTAAAGATAAAAGGGGCTTTCATGGAGTTTAAGAAAAGCTGGCTGGGCATGGTGGCTCACACTTGTCATCTCAGCACTTTGGGAGGCTGACGTGGGCGGATCACTTGAGTTCAGAAGTTTGAGACCAGCCTGGCCAACATGGTGAAACCCTGTCTCTACTAAAAATACACAAGAAAAAAAAGTAGTCAGGCATGGTGGTGCATGCCTGTAATCCCAGCTACTTGGGAGGCTGAGGCATGAGAATCACTTGTACCCGAAAGGCAAGAGGTTTCAGTGAGCTGAGATCATGCCACTGCACTCCAGCATGGGCTACAGAATGAGACTCAAAAAACATAAATAAAAGCTGAGAGAGGCCGGTCGCGGTGGCTCAAGCCTGTAATCCCAGTACTTTGGGAGGCCGAGACGGGTGGATCAGGAGGTCAGGAGATCGAGACCACCCTGGCTAACACGGTGAAACCCCGTCCCTACTAAAACAAAATACAAAAAACTAGCCAGGCAAGGTGGCGGGCGCCTGTAGTCCCAGCTACTCGGGAGGCTGAGGCAGGAGAATGGCGTAAATCCGGGAGGCGGAGCTTGCAGTGAGCTGAGATCCGGCCACTGCACTCCAGCCTGGGCGACAGAGCGAGACTCCGTCTCAAAAAAAAAAGCTGAGAGAACATAATAAAATATGCACTTTACATGGAACAAAGAGAACTTACTACTCCAACAAGCAATTATATTTCTCTAACACACAAGCACACATACACACACACTTTATTTCACAGAAGTTTAAATAAAGCTTGACTTGAATTTTACCTCAGTGACCTTTGTAACATTCTTTGTGGGGTCACAATTTTCTCATTAAAAAATAGTGATTTTAATAGAACCTGTCCTATAGGGTTGAAGATAAAGATAATGTCTGTAAAGTTTTTAGCACTCTACTTGCTACATAGTGAGGTTAGCTATTATTTTTATATTGTTGGTAGGGATGCCATCTGATTTTACTAACTATGTGTATCTAAGTTCTAGGACAGTGCCTGTCATAGATATTTAATATTTGTTGAATATAAGAAGTCAATTTTGTCCCAAAAAGCAGTTCTACCCAATTGAGATCTTACTAGCTATTGTGAGAAATGCAGAGCTAGCTAAATCAAAGCTATAGCTAATATTTCACCTACTGAATAAAGATTCAATATATTCAAATATTATTGACTCTATTTAACAGAGCCATTTCCTCCCCGATTGCTAATAAATAGAACTCCAATTTTATTCAGCAGTCAGACCCATGGCAATGTGCTCAGCAAAGATGGGCCCCTCCTTCCACCCCAGAGGATGCATTTGGATTGGCTTAAACTTTGATTGTTCTAAACCAGCGGTGATGATTTCAGTCCTCTTTGCCAGCAATTGGTTTGGGACAGGCATGCAAAACAGTTCTGGCTAATGAGACATTAGAGGAACTCTACTGGTAAGCTTTGGGGAAATAGTTTCTTCCCAGATTAAAAACAGGCTTGTAGAGGCACTAGACCTGTTATCCCTCCTCAAATATTGACCCCTGGGGAGCTGTGTTTGGCACCGTGGCAACCAGCCTGGGTCCTTGAGGAGTAAAGCAAGTGAATCATAGAAAAAAAATCCAAGTCCACAATTATGGAGCAATTAAATTGTTACATTGCAACTGTTAGCTCCAAACTTCTATTAAATGAGATTACAGATGTTTTACTGTGTAAGTCAATTTTAGTTGGTTATTCTGTTTCTTGGAAATTCAAAGCATTCTAATTGATATCATAATCAATATCTTGCTAAAGCTTTGATTCCAGAGGATAGAGACACGTACAAGGAAAATTATTATATAACATATGAATTCACAGGAGAGGTAAAGCTAAAATGCTGAGAAAGTTTAGGGGCAGGTGCAATTACTTCCAGTTGCTTTGTTTGTCACTGGTTGGGAAGGAGTGGAGAGATAGGGTCAAATGAAAAAATCAGGAAAGGCAATAGGTCCAAAATAGCTTTCGGAAATCTGAATGATGGGTAAAATTTCAGTACACCAAGATGATGTACTTGTAGGTTAATAATACAAGAGAAGCAAGATGTGGAGGAAATATGTCTTATGAAATAAATGCATGGATGACATAGATGTGATGGATTACTAGGGAATACAACAGCAATTAAAAAATAAACAGTTCATAACTAGAGCTGCCCAAAGGGGTGATCTACCTCGTGGAGTAAGTGCACTAGAGATATGCATACTGTAGAAGCATGGCCTCTTTTCACAGATGAGAGAATTCCTGCTCATTGGAATTGATAAGAACTTAGGAATTCTACAACTTGGAGGGTGTTTCTGACATTTGAGGTTGACATCAAGGAAGACAGTTGTTGGCCAACAATATTTCCACATGAGAGACAGAATCTAGAAATGAATGGTTCATGGCCTGATTAGGAACGAAAACTCAGGTGATGATAGGCTATTCTGGAGTTCTCAGATATCTGAGTGAGGGCACAGTAGCCATGTTGGGTTTGAGTCTTCTCAAGTAGTTTTTGTGCTTAAACCCTAATCATGGAAGGGTTTGAAATCTATGTCATAAAACAAATAACCAACTCCACAGAGTTATGAAGGAAGATTGAGCAGCACTGGTCCCTACTGGCATGAATAGTGGATACACATTGTGCTTAGAGTTAAAATGGCCTAAATTTCAAATCCTGAGTCTGTGTCTTACAAGCTATATAACACAGAGTAAGATATTTAACTTCCCTTAGCTAATCTATTCAAGGGAAGACTAGAGATAATGCTGACCTCAGCTTTCTGTGAGGTGAATAAAATAATTATGTGCACATGAATATTAAGTCCAATGAGTGACCTCTAAGAAACACTCCGTGGTTCTTAAAGGAGTGGTGGGATAAAATAAGTCCAGATATTCACAAGAATATCAGAACTTAGTTTTGTTTAAAAATGCAAGAAAAAAATGACATTGATTGGAACCTAGAAAAAAAATCATTTCCCAGATAAAAATTCCAATTCTCTCCAGCATTGAGAAAATAATATGCATACCTAGAAAGCTTTTTTTAAAAAAGGATTTTGTCATTGAGATTTTAGTGATAACACCGAAGAAGAAAGAAAAGAGGAGGAAGAGGAAGAAGACAGCTGGCATGTCTTGAGCACATGTGGATTGCCTATGCTAAACCATTTATATATGAAGACTGTCACTACTGCTCTCTTGGGTAAGCAATATTACTGTTCACAGTGCATAAATGAAAGAAAATTGGCTTAGAAATTAGTAACCCCTCCAATACTGAATAAACTATGATTCACAATCCACTACACAACTGCTCCTCTGCTACGAGATCCTAAACTGAAACTTGTATATTTTCAGTCATCAACTCCCAGTGTCCCTTCCAGCTATAACATTCTGCGACTCTATGTATTTTAAAAGATTTCTCTCTGCTGCAAATATAGCTTCAGGTGCCAGATATTTTTTAATCTCTGCAGAAACAGACTAAAAGGAAAAAAATGTATATAAGCACATTTTCCTTTTAAAATTTAGTCACTTGTGTTGCGCTTACAAATTATATCCATCCATTATTTTATACACAAACTAAACCAAACCTTCAAAACCAGGGGAAGAGTAACAACACTGATGTGTACTAGGAAAATTTGTAAATCCAGGTCTCTCTGTGGGTGATTAAATTGCTATTTAAAAACCATTTAGTACCAGGCAGCTCCAGGAAAAAATAGGAAGATGTGAAATAGATGGGTCATTTCCCCCTCTCTATAATCTTTCATGCTGCATTTACTGATGTGTTTCTTTATTGAAGCATTAGATATGGAGACACTCATTAAAAGAGATAAGATATTTGGGCTTATTTTTAGATTTTACTTCGTAAGTTTGTTAAGCCTGGTAGTAAAATAGGCTTTAGAGTAATACAACTGTGGATTTGAATCCTGGCTCTGTTTCTTGACTATCTGTGTGGCTTTGGGCACAGCTGTAAAATAAGGTTCACCATAGTTCCCGTATCTCCAGGAGAATATAGGGATTAAATGAGATAATAATAAATAAAGTGTCCACAAGATAGTGAAGACTTAATATTAGCTGTTAAAACTGGGAGACTTTCTCACACCAGTCAGAATAATGATTATTAAAAAGTCAAGAAAGAGTAGATGCTGGCAAGGCTGTGAAGAAATAGGAATGCTTTTATACTCTTGGTGGGAATGTAAATTAGTTCAACCATTGTGGAAGATAGTGTGGTGATTCCTCAAGGATCTAGAGCCAGGAATATCATTTGACCAAGCAATTCCATTACTGGGTATATACCCAAAGGAATATAAATCATTCTACTATAAGGACACATACACACGTTATGTTTATTGCAGCACTGTTTACAACATCAAAGACTTGGAACCAACCCAAATGCCCATCAATGATAGACGGGGTAAAGAAACTGTGGCACATATACACCATGGAATTCTATGCAGTCATAAAAAGGAATGATATCCATATAAAGGAAGGAGATCATGTTATTTGCAGGGACATGGATGAGGCTGGAAGTCATCAATGTCAGCAAACTAACACAAGAACAGAAAACCAAACACCGCATGTTCTCACTCATAAGTGGGATTTGAACAATGGGAACACATGGACACAGAGAGGGGAACATCACATACCAGGGCCTGTTGGGAGGTGGGGGGTGAAGGGAGGGAACTCAGAAGATGGGTCAATAGGTGCAGCAAACCACCATGGCACATGTATACCTATGTAACACACCTGCATGTTCCGCACATGTATCATGGAACTTAAAGTAAAATAAAAAAGGGAGACTTTAGTCAAGCTTGAATCAAGCTTTTAAAAGAAAATGTAGTAGTATGAGGTGAGGAAAACTGTGCACAAGAAAGGGCAGCAGTTGTTCTTTGAGACTTGTGAGAGGGAGGTGCCCAAGGGTGTGGGTGTATAGGTAAGTATGGAGGTAGAGGGGAGGACAGAGCATTTCTGAGCGCTTCCACTTCTTGATGACCAAGGGAGCAGAATAATCAGAGAAGAGTGAAGGGAGTGAGGATCAGATAGGGACCTTGTGCTAAGAGGTGAAAGTGCAATCGTTGTTGAAGGTAGTGGGAGAACAGGAAAAATAAAAGGATTTGCTGGCAGCACCTGTCACTGATCTGAGATGAGAGGCTGTGAGTGTGCAAGAGTGCCAGCATCCACAACCATGTGATGATTTCACAGCAAAACCTGGCCTCCTGGATATGCACAGAGAGAAGTAGAGAGCAGCACTGATCCAAGGCTAGAATACTCTTTTTTTTACATTAAAAAAAATTCAGCTATTTTCAAACATCACAAATATATAACATGAATACGTATGTAATCATAATCCAATTTCAACAATCGCCAGTATTTTGTCAATCTTGTTTCTGTTGGTTGCATTTAAAGCATTATAAGATACTTTTATACTTGACTCTAAAAACTCACAAGACTTATCATGTCTGAGAGCTTGCTTTATGAACATAAATCCAAGTATCAAATGGTCATAAGTCTCATACCAAAGAACAGAATAGAAGATAGCTCTGTGAAACAATAATGCATTTTTTGTTTGTTTTAATTATACTTTAAGTTCTGGGATATATGCGCAAAATGTGCAGGTTTGTTACATAGGTATACACATGCCATGGTGGTTTGCCTCAACCAACCTGTCATCTACATTAGGTATTTATCCTAATGCTATTCCTCCGCTAGCTCCCCACCCCCTGACAGGCCCAGGTGTGTGATGTTCCCCTCCCTCTGTCTATGTGTTCTTATTATTCAACTCCCACTTAAGAATAAGAACATGTGGTATTTGGTTTTCTGTTCCTGTGTCAGTTTTCTGAGAATGATGGTTTCTAGCTTCATCCATGTCCCTGCAAAGGACATAAACTCATCCTTTTTATGGCTGTATAGTATTCCATGGTGTATATGTTCCACTTTTTTTTTTTTCCAGTCTATCATTGATGGGCATTTAGGTTGGTTCCAAGTCTTTGCTTTTGGGAATAGTGCTACAATAAACATGTGCATGTGTCTTTATAGTAGCATGAATTATAATCCTTTGGGTATATCCCCAGTAATGGGATTGCTGGATCAAATGGTATTTCTGGTTATAGATCCTTGAGGAATCGCCACACTGTCTTCCATAATGGTTGAACTAATTTACACTCCCACCAACAGTGTAAAAGCATTCCTATTTCTCCACATCCTCTCCAGCATCTGTTGTTTCCCAACTTTTTAATGATTGCCATTCTAACTGGTGTGAGATGGTGTCTCATCGTGGTTTTGATTTGCATTTCTCTAATGACCAGTGATGATGACCTTTTTTTCATGTTTGTTGGCTGCATAAATGTCTTCTTTTGAGGAGTGTCTGTTCATATCCTTCACTCACTTTTTGATGGGGCTTTTTTCTTGTAAATTTGTTTAAATCCCTTACAGATTCTAGATATTAGTCCTTTGTCAGATGGATAGGTTGCAAAAATGTTCTCCCATTCTGTAGGTTGCCTGTTCACACTAATAATAGTTTCTTTTGCTATACAAAAGCTCTTTAGTTTAATTAGATCCCATTTGCCAATTTTGCCTTTTGTTGTCATTGCTTTTGGAGTTTTAGTCATGAAGTCTTTGACCATGCCTGTGTCCTGAATGGTATTGCCTAGGTTTTCTTCTAGGGATTTTATGGTTTTAAGTCTTACATTTAGGTCTTTAATCCATCTTGAGTTAACTTTTGTAAGGTGTAAGGAATAGGGCCCAGTTTCAGTGTTCTGCATATGGCTAGCCAGTTTTCCCAACATCATTTATAAAATAGGAAATCCTTCCCCCATTGCTTGTTTTTGTCAAGTTTGTCAAAGATCAAATGGTTGTAGATGTGTGGCATTATTTCTGTGGCCTGTTCTGTTCCATTGGTCTATACATCTGTTTTGGTACTGGTACCACGCTGTTTTGGTTACCTTAGCCTTGTAGTATAAAGTCAGGTAGTGTCATGCCTCTGGCTTTGTTCTGTTTGCTTAGGATTGTCTTGGCAATGTGAGATTTTATGGTTCCATATGAAACTTAAAGTAGTTTTTTCCAATTCTGTGAAGAAAGTCATTGGTAGCTTGATGGGGATGGCACTGAATCTATAAATTACTTTGAGCATTATGGCCATTTTCATGATATTGATTCTTCCTATCCATGAGCATGGAATGTTTTTCCATTTGTTTGTGTCCTCTCTTATTTCCTTGAGCAGTGGTTTGTAGTTCTCCTTGAAGAGGTCCTTCACATCCTTTGTAAGTTATATTCCTAGGTATTTTATTCTTTGTAGCAATTGTGAATGGGAGTTCATTCATGATTTGGCTCTCTGTCTATTGCTGGTCTGTAGGAATGCTTGTGAATTTTGCACATTGATTTTGTATCCTGAGACTTTGCTGAAGTTGCTTATTAGTTTAAGGAGATTTGGGACTGAGACATTGGGGTTTTCTAAATATACAATCATGTCATCTACAAATAGACAATTTGACTTCCTCTCTTCCTATTTGAATACGTTTTATGTCTTTCTCTTGCCTGATTGCTCTGGCCAGAACTTCCAATACTGTGTTGAATAGGAGTAGTGAGAGAGGGCATCTTTGTCTTGTACCAGTTTTCAAAGGGAATGCTTCCAGCTTTTGCCCCTTAAGTATGATATCAGCTGTGGGTTTGTCATAAATAGCTTTTATTATTTTGAGATGCATTCCATCAATACCTAGTTTATTCAGACTTTTTAGCATAAAGGGGTTTTGAATTTTATCAAAGGGCTAGAATATTCTAAAGGGAAAAGATGGAAGTAGAGCATGCCAACAATGGGGTCCGGAAGGGGTAAAAGTCCAACAACTTTCCAAATCATTTTTACAATATGGTATATAAAGAAAGAGATGATAGTTCTACTGTACCAGAAGAAAAATATAGTAGATGAAGAGCCTAGAAAGTGACTAGCAGAGGTAGTGGGGTACATTAGCTTGTGAGATGAGAAAAGTCTTCTCTGATTAGGAACCATCTATGGAAAGATTTGTCAGAAGAGCATTTCAGCCAGAGGGGACAGCAAGTGCAAAAGCCCCGGGCAAAATTAAACTTGGCCATTTCCCCAAAGCAGAAAGAACAGTGAGACTGCAGACCAGTAAAGGAAAAGGCATGTGTTCCATCATAAGATGAGAACTAGCAGAGGGCAGGGCTCAATTACACACAGGGCATAGAAGGACACAATACAGAGTATGAGTCTTACTCCAAGTTCATTGGAAAATCACTGGAATTTGAAGTATGGAAATGACATGATGTGGTTTATGCCTCAAATGCAAGCTCTGACAGATGAGTGAAGAATAGACTGGAAGTGGGAACAAGAGAGCAATGAGAAGGGAAAGTTTAGAGTCTATTACAAATAGTCTTGGTAAAGACTTTAGAGGCCTGAGCCGGATAGTATCTACAAGGAAAAAGAGAAATGGATAGATTCGGGACATATTTTGTTGATTACACCAAGAGAACTAGCTGAGGGACTGGATGAAAGATAGAAGGTGAAGAAGAATCAAAATGGATTCTAGGCATTTGAAACAATTGGGCCACATTGAGACCTCAAATCACTTAATTCCTCTACACCTCAGTCTACTCAAGTGTGAAATGGGGATGATAATGTTCTCTCTATTCATAACACGAGATTGTTTGGGCATAAGAATTCATAGTGAATATGCAAAAGTGTTCAGAACACACACACACAAATATAAGAATAAGCATACAGAAAGAAACTGGATGAATTCTGGTGTCCTTTACTGAAACAGAAAGCAAGTTTGCAAGGAAAAAATCAAGAGTTCTTCTTTTCATATGTTAAATTAAAGGTGTCCACTAGAGTTTCAAGTGGTGATGGATGTCAAGAAAACAATTGAATACACAGTTCTTGAGGTCTAGAGGGAGGGCATGTTTTGCGGAATGAACATGGGTGCCAGAATGCAGGTGATTCAAGCCAGCAGTTGAGGTGAATTGATGTAGAGAGAATATAGACAGAAATGGAGGAAGCCAGGAACAGAGAACTAGGGAGAAACACTGAAATGGCAGGTGCCAGAGCCTGAAGCAGGTTTCCTTGCTATCCTCTCTCCCCTGCACCATGCACATTATTTTTTAACCTCCTCTTTGCCCATTTGGCACCTGTACCCTAAAACATATGTCTCCCTGAAACATTTCTTCTGACCTTTACAGACCTAAAATACCTGCACGCTTTAGAGACAGCCATGAAACTGGAAGATATTAGCACACAATGAACTTTCCTACCTCGGACTCTTTTATTAGAGATGACAGGTGGATGACTGAGCAACTTTTCCATGCCAGGCATCCACTGTGTTCGCCTCTTATGCATTCCTTTAATTTCTACATTTCAACTCAAAGGATAGTCTCATATGATGAAGAAAAAAAAAAAAAA
>NW_016806375.1:2890414-2910605 GCF_001698545.2 Rhinopithecus bieti | reverse complement strand
AATGTCTTCTTTTGAGGAGTGTCTGTTCATATCCTTCACTCACTTTTTGATGGGGCTTTTTTCTTGTAAATTTGTTTAAATCCCTTACAGATTCTAGATATTAGTCCTTTGTCAGATGGATAGGTTGCAAAAATGTTCTCCCATTCTGTAGGTTGCCTATTCACACTAATAATAGTTTCTTTTGCTATACAAAAGCTCTTTAGTTTAATTAGATCCCATTTGCCAATTTTGCCTTTTGTTGTCATTGCTTTTGGAGTTTTAGTCATGAAGTCTTTGACCATGCCTGTGTCCTGAATGGTATTGCCTAGGTTTTCTTCTAGGGATTTTATGGTTTTAAGTCTTACATTTAGGTCTTTAATCCATCTTGAGTTAACTTTTGTAAGGTGTAAGGAATAGGGCCCAGTTTCAGTGTTCTGCATATGGCTAGCCAGTTTTCCCAACATCATTTATAAAATAGGAAATCCTTCCCCCATTGCTTGTTTTTGTCAAGTTTGTCAAAGATCAAATGGTTGTAGATGTGTGGCATTATTTCTGTGGCCTGTTCTGTTCCATTGGTCTATACATCTGTTTTGGTACTGGTACCACGCTGTTTTGGTTACCTTAGCCTTGTAGTATAAAGTCAGGTAGTGTCATGCCTCTGGCTTTGTTCTGTTTGCTTAGGATTGTCTTGGCAATGTGAGATTTTATGGTTCCATATGAAACTTAAAGTAGTTTTTTCCAATTCTGTGAAGAAAGTCATTGGTAGCTTGATGGGGATGGCACTGAATCTATAAATTACTTTGAGCATTATGGCCATTTTCATGATATTGATTCTTCCTATCCATGAGCATGGAATGTTTTCCATTTGTTTGTGTCCTCTCTTATTTCCTTGAGCAGTGGTTTGTAGTTCTCCTTGAAGAGGTCCTTCACATCCTTTGTAAGTTATATTCCTAGGTATTTTATTCTTTGTAGCAATTGTGAATGGGAGTTCATTCATGATTTGGCTCTCTGTCTATTGCTGGTCTGTAGGAATGCTTGTGAATTTTGCACATTGATTTTGTATCCTGAGACTTTGCTGAAGTTGCTTATTAGTTTAAGGAGATTTGGGACTGAGACATTGGGGTTTTCTAAATATACAATCATGTCATCTACAAATAGACAATTTGACTTCCTCTCTTCCTATTTGAATACGTTTTATGTCTTTCTCTTGCCTGATTGCTCTGGCCAGAACTTCCAATACTGTGTTGAATAGGAGTAGTGAGAGAGGGCATCTTTGTCTTGTACCAGTTTTCAAAGGGAATGCTTCCAGCTTTTGCCCCTTAAGTATGATATCAGCTGTGGGTTTGTCATAAATAGCTTTTATTATTTTGAGATGCATTCCATCAATACCTAGTTTATTCAGACTTTTAGCATAAAGGGGTTTTGAATTTTATCAAAGGGCTAGAATATTCTAAAGGGAAAAGATGGAAGTAGAGCATGCCAACAATGGGGTCCGGAAGGGGTAAAAGTCCAACAACTTTCCAAATCATTTTACAATATGGTATATAAAGAAAGAGATGATAGTTCTACTGTACCAGAAGAAAATATAGTAGATGAAGAGCCTAGAAAGTGACTAGCAGAGGTAGTGGGGTACATTAGCTTGTGAGATGAGAAAAGTCTTCTCTGATTAGGAACCATCTATGGAAAGATTTGTCAGAAGAGCATTTCAGCCAGAGGGGACAGCAAGTGCAAAAGCCCCGGGCAAAATTAAACTTGGCCATTTCCCCAAAGCAGAAAGAACAGTGAGACTGCAGACCAGTAAAGGAAAAGGCATGTGTTCCATCATAAGATGAGAACTAGCAGAGGGCAGGGCTCAATTACACACAGGGCATAGAAGGACACAATACAGAGTATGAGTCTTACTCCAAGTTCATTGGAAAATCACTGGAATTTGAAGTATGGAAATGACATGATGTGGTTTATGCCTCAAATGCAAGCTCTGACAGATGAGTGAAGAATAGACTGGAAGTGGGAACAAGAGAGCAATGAGAAGGGAAAGTTTAGAGTCTATTACAAATAGTCTTGGTAAAGACTTTAGAGGCCTGAGCCGGATAGTATCTACAAGGAAAAGAGAAATGGATAGATTCGGGACATATTTTGTTGATTACACCAAGAGAACTAGCTGAGGGACTGGATGAAAGATAGAAGGTGAAGAAGAATCAAAATGGATTCTAGGCATTTGAAACAATTGGGCCACATTGAGACCTCAAATCACTTAATTCCTCTACACCTCAGTCTACTCAAGTGTGAAATGGGGATGATAATGTTCTCTCTATTCATAACACGAGATTGTTTGGGCATAAGAATTCATAGTGAATATGCAAAAGTGTTCAGAACACACACACACAAATATAAGAATAAGCATACAGAAAGAAACTGGATGAATTCTGGTGTCCTTTACTGAAACAGAAAGCAAGTTTGCAAGGAAAAAATCAAGAGTTCTTCTTTTCATATGTTAAATTAAAGGTGTCCACTAGAGTTTCAAGTGGTGATGGATGTCAAGAAAACAATTGAATACACAGTTCTTGAGGTCTAGAGGGAGGGCATGTTTTGCGGAATGAACATGGGTGCCAGAATGCAGGTGATTCAAGCCAGCAGTTGAGGTGAATTGATGTAGAGAGAATATAGACAGAAATGGAGGAAGCCAGGAACAGAGAACTAGGGAGAAACACTGAAATGGCAGGTGCCAGAGCCTGAAGCAGGTTTCCTGGCTATCCTCTCTCCCCTGCACCATGCACATTATTTTTTAACCTCCTCTTTGCCCATTTGGCACCTGTACCCTAAAACATATGTCTCCCTGAAACATTTCTTCTGACCTTTACAGACCTAAAATACCTGCACGCTTTAGAGACAGCCATGAAACTGGAAGATATTAGCACACAATGAACTTTCCTACCTCGGACTCTTTTATTAGAGATGACAGGTGGATGACTGAGCAACTTTTCCATGCCAGGCATCCACTGTGTTCGCCTCTTATGCATTCCTTTAATTTCTACATTTCAACTCAAAGGATAGTCTCATATGATGAAGAAAAAAAAAAAAATACGTTCAGTGAAGTGACATATACCAATTAAGCAACAGCTCTGGGAATAGAAAGCAGTTTGTTCTTCTTTATGCTTCATTTTTTCTGCCATATTATCAAATAGACTCACATGTACAATGCTCATTTCCCCACAGGGAACAAGAACTCTACAAAGCCAGGAATCAAAGAGCTCAGCAAACCATTAGGCCACACTGAGATCTCAAACAAGTCACTTAACCCCTCTATACCTCAGTCTACTCAAGTGTGAAATGGGGATAATAATATTCTCTCTATTCATAACACAGGATTGTATGGGCATAAGGATTTATAATAAATATGCAAAAGTGTTCAGAACACACAAAAAAAGTAAGAATAAGCATACAGAAAACTATGATTCAAGTTCAGGGTCCTTACATGGCCCACAGTAGTAATTGGTTCATCGAGACAGAATTGTATTTAGAAGGGTCTTTTTCAAGGGGAATGTTATCAAGTTGTTAAATTATTTGGTGAACTAAGAGCTTCATTAAGTTCAAGCTCATTAACATTTGCCAGATTGTTATAGCTTTAGTCCAGATGTTAAATTTTTCTTTTCTAATTTTCCTGTAAGTATTTAGCAGGTCATCTGGTATAGGGTTTCATCCTTAGATTAATTGTCCCATTGACCTAAGGAATTTGAGAATCTGGGAACGATTATAAACTAACCACACTAATTTTTTTTTTTTTAACACAATTGTACACTTCAGGAAATAATGTGACTTGTCCAAGGTAACAATCCTCCAACTGACTACACACATGCTGTCTCTCCTTTTCTCTCCCTCTCCACATCTGAAGTTTGTCAGTCTTTGTTTCTCCCAGAGCGTCATGGATTAAAGGTAAAATATCCTTAGAATTCTAGCATATCTTTTTTTAGATGCTCTGAAATTTATTCTGTTTTCACAGTTCCAGCTGTTAAGTAGTCATCTCTCTTTCCTAATAGTGGTATGGAGATGGAGAAAAGAAGATGAAATTTGTAATTGCACAATCAAATTACAGTATAGATTTAAGTAGAAATTGATTCAAAAATTTATGCTTATCTACCAACATCTCAAATTCTGGGGAAGCGCTTTTATTTCAATTATTTACTATTACTATGTCCTATTGGAAGTCTAAAGAAACACTTGAAAATAGTCTATAACATGTTTCATCAGAACCTCTAAGCATATTATTGCCTGCTAGATTCTTTTTTTGTTTGTTTGTTATATATGTATCCAAAAAAAAAAGAATTCTAGCATATCAAATTTGAAAGGGAACTTGGCAGTTCAAAAAAGGACTATAAAAATTCATCAGATTTCCCTCCCTCCCTGCCCTGCATTTTCTCCTACTGTTTCCTCTCCCTCTCCCTCTTCCACCTTTCTCTCTTGTGCCAAAAAACAAAAACAAACAAACAAACAAAACACCTTCTTTTCTGCATCCTCCTTGTAGGGCAAGTATCTTTGGCTACACTAGAGATTCTCAAACTTTTTAGATTCAGGACCACTCTTAAAATTACTGCAGACTCCAAATAACTTTTATTATGTGGGTTTTATCTATCAACATGTTCATATTAGAAATTAAACAAAAAAGTGCTAATTTAACATGATATTTAATCTGTCAATATACAAATTATTTTTATCCTTTGTGTTACAAAAAATTATACTCCTATTTTTAAATGTACAAGGAGTTATTGTTGACTGTAGTGACTCTGTTGTGCTATCAACTATTAGATCTTATTCTAACTATAAAAAATAATTACCAAAATAAAAAAATAGTATGACATTGTTTTACATTTTTGCAAATCTCTTATTTGGCTTAATAAGAAAGAAATGAATCCTATATATTTTGTGATTTCTTATTTTGGTTGAAATATAAAGAAGATCTACCTCACAAAGATATATACTGTAGCTGTAAAAGAATGAAATATTTTCACAGCTTTTTCAAGATAATTGTGGATGTTCTTTGATATTACACTAAAACTCAGGAAGTGGTAGATTTTGAGATTATTTCTATTGTGGAAACAAACCGTATTAATATAATTTAGTACTTTATTACATTTAAATTCATTGTTCATCTTGCACTTTAATGTATCTTTAGCCATGCATGATTTTATAAAGCATGTCTTGGTCATTTGGAAATATTGTTTACCTGACCAATGCAAATCTTCTGAATGTTGACACAATTCATTAGAAAATATTAAAAAATCACATTCATTAATATCATCTCCACTTTTAGCAGAACAGTCTGAGCTCTAGGAAGCTATTAAGCTCACTGCAGAGGCAGATAATGAGTTTTCTAAAATTCTAAGTATTGCTTCATGGTTGAAATTTCATCATTGGTAACAAATACTATCAAATTGTTTTCCTTAAAATGACAAGCTCACTTTGTTCATTTTTAAAGAAAATGTTGGCCAAATACCCAAGTTTGCATAATCATAGTGATAAGGTTGGGCTGTATCCTCACCCAAATCTCATCTTGAATTGTAGTTCCCATAATCCCCACGTGTCATGGAAGGGGCCCAGTAGGAGGCAATTGAATCATGGGGATGGGTTTTGCCAGTGCTGTTCTCATGATAGTGAATAAGTCTCATGAGATCTGATGCTTTTATAAAGAGCAATTTGCCTGCAGATGCTCTTTTACCTGCTGCCATGTAAGACATGCCTTTGCTCCTCCTTCAGCTTCTGCCATGATTACAAGGCCTCCCCAGCCATGTAGAACTGTGAGTCTATTAAATCTCCCTTCCTTTATAAATTACCTAGCCTCAGGTATGTTGCTATTAGCAGCATGAGAACAGGCTAATACACAGTTTGTCTATCAGTCTTTTTTATTTAAAAAGAGAGATCCATGAAAAATTTGCTAGTCCAGCTTGTAGTTCAAACAATAGTATGATTGATTTTTCCTGAAACAACCATCACACTTCAGTATGCTATGAAAGTGCTTTAGAAATACTTCCCATTTCATCACATTGCATAATAAAAAGATGTATACTCAAGGGTCTAGATTTAATGATATTAACCATTTCTACTACTTCATGTAGAACATTCTGAGTAAAACTTATTTTTCATTTTACATTCAAGTGTCAGCTAACAAAGAATACAATGACTCCTAGAATGGCTTGGTGCCACTGCCTTGCACTGTGTGCTAAGGTACAAAAAGTTTTCCATTGTTTTTGCACCATTAGTCAAATGTCAACAGTGAAAAAAAAGTGTCCTAGTGTTAAAACAGACTAGTTTAAGAACTGCTGAGCTACACAGTGATGCAGATCTTTGTAGCAAAATGATATCCTTTAATGTGGAGAGGAGAAAATTTGTAACAGATTTTCCAGAACCAAGATACACTTACTGTGACCATTCAAGGAGGCACTTTTCATTTTGCAGCCATAGAGGAGGAACAAATACATATAAAGGAAGAAGATATTCTTCAACCCTCCTACACAAAGAACTGAGACACGCAAATACCCCACGACACAAAGGCCTAAAACTTTATGCCTGGTACTTGCCACCTAAGAGATATATTTTTAAACTAATAGAGCTGACTAATTTTCCCCAGCACAAACATCTCTTATGTTTGACTTCCTACACACCAAGCACTGTTTGAGGCACCTAAGCTGTACCATTATTAAATGTCACCACAAACCTACACTGTAGGGAATGATGTATTCACTATTTACAGGATGTCTAAGAAAGGTTTAGTGACTTATCTGAAGTTAGACAATGGTGGACCCTGGATTCATTCCCAGGCATTCAGGCTTCATAGTCCACTCTATCAAAAGCTGGAGTCATCCTTCCAGACACAATTCTGTGGCTGATTTGCCCCTGGTGTCTGGAGATAATCCCATTTAATGGGAGAATCAATCTCCTCTGGATCATCGTAGAGAAGTGCATTTTTAAAAAATAACAAGGCATTTTTTTTTTTCAATAGCTTCAGAGAAAGGGAATTTCTTTCATTAGCATAAGAATGAGCTCCATGGTAATTGTTTACCAAAAGATTTTATGCCCAAGCCCTTCTGTAGGCTCTTTTTATTTTGGTACTGATGTTGTTCATTTTCTATTTGAAAATTAATACAACCAAAGGGCTCAGGCACAGTGTTTGCATAAGGCACAACTACAGGTGAATGCGTATCTCACCCAGACCCAGTACTGAAATAACTGAGTGGCCCCTATCCACTGAAAACCCACCAGGCTGAAAACCCCTCATTATTCCACGGTATCAATGGCTTGTCATTCTCTCTAAATGCACAGCCTGTGCACCTAGTGCTGTCTGGGCTGGGACAACCTCTCTACTACCTCCACTGCAGTCAAGCCTTACTTACTTCTCAGCTCTCATACCCTGTCCCCCAGGAAACCTTCACTCACTCACCAGGTTAGGTGAGGTGACCCTACTGTGTTCTCTTATGAGACTCTGTACTTACCCTCAACAAGGCAAGATTGTCACTTTGTACCTACTGTAAACCAAGAATGGAATTGTAAGCCCAGCAACCAACTGGATGGATCCCTTCTCTCAGCAAAGGGCATTCCAAAGTAAAACTGAAAAACTAGTTCTGGCCATGTTGAGAAGGAGGACCCGGACATGCCTCATTATACCCTCCTCCTTTTGAAATTCAGGTACAAGTGACCAACATTCACACTGAAACAAAGATCTTAAGACTGACAGAAGAGACTGTTGCAATAAGATACCAAATTCCAACCTGACTCTAGCATAGCATAACATGACAGATAGCAGGCCCTGAAATAAATCTAAGTATCTTACTTCAAAATATATTTCTTTGACACATTTTGAAATGGTCCTGCAAAGCTGTCTCTTATGGGAAAAATCTATATTCTATAGAGAATCCCCTTCCCCTTTCCAGGTTCTTTCCTGATCCAGACTCTGAATCAGAAAAAGGTGCTTAAAAGTCTGCCACCTTTTAGGTCTGATTGAGACATTTGACATCTTATTATCTCTAAAGCCTGATACCTGAAGGCTTTATCTGCATAGTAAGAACCTTGGTCTTAACCCAGACGCTTCTTTCTATTGATTCCAAGTCTTCAGATAATAACTTTCAATCAGTTGCCAATCAGAAAATCTTTGAATCTATCTATGACCTGGAAGCCCCTGCCTCAAGTTGTCCCATCTTCCCAGACTCAATCAATGTCCACCTTACATGTATTGATATCGGCCGATAGCTCTGTCCCCCTACTATGTGCAAAAATCAAGCTGTATTCCAATCACTTTGGGCACGTGTTCAGGATTTCCTGGGGCTGTGTTATGGGCTTTGGTCACTCATATTTGGGTCAGAATGAGGCTCTTTAAAAATTTTACAGAGTTTGACTCTTTTCAATCACACTACCCTTCTGTATCTAATGGTAGGCTAGAAACTCCATGAAGGCAGAATCTGTGCTGTCTTCACTGTTGTAATTCCAAAATCTGGCTTACACAAAACTATGAGGGTGAGAGGAAAAAAGAACAAAGCACCTGGGTGGACAAGAGACAGAGTCAGGAAGTATTCATGACCTTGTCCTGCTGTCCTGTAGAATATGCACAGGTCCTTAGATGAGCCTACTGTCCATGCCTCTCCTTAGAAGGCAACAACAATCACAGTCTTAGGACACTTTTTTTTCTCTCCAGAGAAAACAAAGACAATGGATGATGTGCTTAAGCTTTTGGTAAATTTCTGATACATGGCATGCCTGATATCCTCCTTTTTGAATATTTCTACAGGGAGATGAGGGGATGCTCCTGTCCCCTTTCCCCCTTCCGTGATGAGGTTTGAGTCCTCATGCAATCTTGTGAGCCTGCACCAGCCGTGTACATCACACTTTATGCATTCCATTTGGGTGTGTAGTACTCCATCTTTTTGTTTCCTTCTCTGCTTGTATTCCTGGGGAGAAGAATCATCTTCTTATTTGTCCTTTTAAACCCAGTGCCTCCTACAGCAAATGAAAGACTGCAGGCTCTTCATAAAGGTTCTCTGAGTTGAATTAGCAGGTCTGGCTAAGTGGATGTCATAGTGGTTGGGGGAGACACTCTGTGCAAGATAACAGGGTCTGTATGATAAGAACGGGCACTGCCAGAATTCAGAGATTTTACCAACAAACCAAAGCAGTAGAAAAACAGCTACCACATACAACAAAAGCAAGCCAGAACATGCCACACTACTAAGTGGTATGATGATCCTACATTTAAAAAATTTCCACTTAACAAATGCTTCTATATGCTGGGTACTATAAAAAGGTTTACATAAATTATATATTTATCCCTAATTTTACAGAGAGGATAGCTGAGGATCAGACTCTCCTAATGCCGCATGGCTAGTTAAGCTGCAGAGCAGGCCTTGAGACCCTCTTCTGTCTATCTCCATAGCCATGGTTTAAGTCTCAACAGAACAATGGCCCTTTGCCTTGCCCTATTATTGTTCAGTGTGGCACCATGTGGCCTACTCCTGAGCTGGCCAAGAGGTCTTGTGGTATCTGGTAGGCTATGTGAAAGCACCTGCAGTGACGTTCATAGTCCTAGTTAACGTCCACCTGCCTGTTTTTTGCTACATCTACTTGTCCATGAGAGACCAGACGTTTCCCTCCTTCCAGTTTCAAGTTCTCAGAAATATGTTCTCTGAAATTAGAAGGGAAAAAATAGAGGTTGAATAAGAGCTGACGCTTCTCCTGGAACTATTTGGTTCTTTGATTCTTAACAGAGAAGAGAACAGAAAATGAGACCCAGGTTACATTATCCACTCACTGTGACTCTCATTATCACTGTCACATATCTGTTTTCATTTAGTTGCAAAGCAGTATGGTCCCAATTTTTTGATAATTCACATACATGAAAACACGATTGCACATAAACACAAACATGTATCTATGAACCTGCAAGAAAATACAGTAAAATGGATGGTGAGAATAAAAGCACTTATAATTTCTATCTTTATATTTTCCTATTTCCTCTTCTTTTTCTACAATGAATGTTACTTTTATAATCAAGAAAAAGTATAGCACTAAATACTATCCCCAAAATCTCAGTGGACTAGGAGTCAGAAGAGCTGAAAATAGGAGCTACCCTCATTTTTGCCCATAGCGAAATAAGGAACAAACCACTTAATTTCTCTAAGAACTCATTAATAAACTATTAAATGAGAGTGCTGATTCCTAATGACTTCAAAAGAATAGTCACAAGGATTAGAGGAATAACTGACATCAAAATACTTGTTAAACTATAAACAAACCTGGGATGGCATTGTTATTATTTAACAGTGAAGGTTATTACTTGGGAGTAATAGTTTTGGGAGCTCTATCACACTGCTGAATCTATGAGAGATCTGAATAATAGTCCCCCACGAAACAAGCGAGTTCTTGAATTCAAAGCTTTAAAATGATGTGGCTTTCTTGGGGAGGTTACATCATCTTTCCCTTACCCCAGATGTTTATTTTCCACTGGACATCCCCAGAGACACTAATGGGTTTGACAATCATTAAGAGAAGGAGGAAGGGGGAAAGGAATGTAACATACTGGGTTAAAGCAGCTTTTATTTCCTCAATATAAAAATCATAAGACATACAGTTAAGTAAGAGGTGGAATGCCCCCCAAAGAAAAAAAATAGACTCTGAAATTGCTTTGTTAGCTATATTTTTATTTTGATTCAAAATGTCCATGTCAACCTCTTCATATGCTGGGTTTTAAGGAAGAGTAATGAAGGCTAACAGAAGCCAAGTACATAAAGTTGGGTAGGAAGGGGAATGGGGAAAGTTAAAAACCTTAAAAAAGCATGGAGCTGAGCACCCTGGCTCACACCTGTAATCCCAGCACTCTGGGAGGCCAAAACAGGAGGATGACTTGAGACCAAGTGTTCGATACCAGCCTTGGCAGGCAACACAAAGAGACTTCGTCTCTACAAATAATAATTATAAAAAAAAAATTGGCTGGGTGGTGGCACATATTTGTAGTCCCATCTACTCAGGGAGGCTAAAGTGGGAGACCGCTTGAGCCTGGGAGGTCAAGGCTGCAGTGAGCTATAATCGCATCACTGCACTCTGGCCTGGACAGAAGCGAGATCCTGCTTCAAAAAAAAAAAAAAAAAAAAAAAAAAAAAAAAAAAAAAAAAAATTGCGTGGACCATCATTTTTCATCACCCCAGCCTTATTATCTAGAGATCATACTAAAAATGTTTTTTCTTAAGAACAATGGACAGATACAAAGAAGAATTGGGCAGGGGAATGGAAAGATCAAATTTAAGTTTTAAGTGAAAAATAAGCATAATTAGCAGTAGCTTTCATACAAGCTGTAGGGTGTTTGACAATAATTATGCATATATGGAGTAAAAAGTGATATTTTAATACATGTATACAATGTGTAATGATCAAATCAGGATAATTAGCATGTCTATCACCTCAAACACTTACTTATATCTAGTTGGGAGTTTGTGTCCATTAACTAATCTCTCTGTAGTATCCCCTTTCTCCTACCCTTTCTTGCCTCTAATAACCACAATTCTACTCTCTGCTTGGATGTCACTATCTAAATAAACTGAAAACACACTTCTGACCCAGGAATAATACAGTATTCAAACAAAACATTGAGTTTTAAGTTATTTATGTAGAGATAATCTCAGTTATAGAAATCTAAAACCACATGATACACTACTTAACAACAACAACAACAACAAACGTATATAAAAAAACATTCCTTGGGCAGAACTACGTTTTGTGGAGTAAACACATAAAATAAGTACATGACTGTGGTTATTCCCTCAAGCCATCTCTTGTTATTAACAAAAAAACATTTAATAGTACTGGCTTCAATACTGAAAAGAAGGTATCCTTTATGTGTAAAAATTATCAAAAGAAAGGATATACAATTGTTCTTTATACTTTTATCTAGCATTATTTTATCTGTAACTTTTAGTATTAAAATATGAAAAGACAATGTATTACTTTTTTGGATTTTTTTGTTGTGGTAATATATACAAACTATAAAATGTATCATTTTGTCTATTTTTAGTACCATTCAGTGGCAGTAAAGAGTATTTACATAGTCATGCACCCATCACCATTATCAATCTCTATAAATTTTTGTCATTCCAAATTGAAACCCTGTACCCACTAAAAAGTAACTCCTAAGCTCCTGGTAACCACTATTCTACTCCTCTATGAATTAGACTACATTAGATATCTTGCTTAAGTGAACTCAAACAGCTTATGTCCTTTTGTGTCTGGATTATGTCATTTAGCATAATGTTTTAAAATCCATCCATCTTGCAGCATGTTACAGAATTCCATTTCCTTACAAGGTTGAATAATATCTGATTGTATGTATACACTATACTTTACCTATTTATCCATCAATAGACATTTGGGTTATTCCACCTTTTGGCTATTGTGAATAGGCTGATATAAATGTGGATGTATAACTGCTCAGAACCTTGATCTTAAGTCTTTTGGGTATATACCTAAAAGTGGAAATACTGAATCTTATGGTAATTTCATGTTTAATTTTTTGAAGAACTGCCATAATGTTTTCCATAGTGGCTGTATCATTTTACATTCCCACTAGCAGTGAACAAGGGTTCCAATTTCTTCATAGCCTCACCAACGATTGTTTTTGTTTTAAAATAAGAACCGATGTGTATACAGTGGTAAGGGTATTATTTTAAATTGTTGGTGGATATGTGTTTTAGAAGACACAGCATATGTTATATGTGTGATTATACTAAGTTCATATATAAAATTTTGACAGGCATACTTTGTGTTATGTTGAGAACGGACCTGCAAGACAACTTTGCAATTTTTCATGTTCATTTAAGGTCTTTGTCCAGTGGGTATGGCCCAAATGCAATCAATTATCAATATATTCTTTCTGTAGGTCATCTGGGAGTCAGAGTCATGAGTTCTGAACCCAAATTTGCCAAGAAGAATATGCACCCTTGGATAAATTTTGTCTTCTGAAGCTTATATTTACAACATGAAGGCACAGACTACATGTATTTTAGTTACTCTTAAAGATAAGCTCCTTAAAATAGTCTTCAAGGTCTTGCACAATTGGCTTACTTACCTCTCCAACCATCACCCCCCAAACACCTTCTTTGTTCACAGCCCACTGCACAGGTCCTTCTTTAATCCCTGATCATTCCTTGTTCCCTCTTACCACAGGGCATTTGTACCACATCTCCTCCCACCTGTGCATTTCCTTTCTTTGGAGTTAGTTTGCTTTTTCTGCTCACCTACTTAATTTCTAGTCATCCTCCAGATTTCAGCTCAAGGATCACTGCTTTTGTTTTTTGTTTTTTTGTTTTTTTGTTTTTTTTTTAAAAAGGAAATAAGGATCACTTTTTAAGGGGCACTTTTCCTGCTGCTCTCTTTCAATCCATTTTAATTCTGATTGAATTGTGCCCTAATTTTTAGAACATATCTCTTTTAGAAATATATATTCACTAGTGTACTTCACCAACTAATGCATGTGCTCCTCTAAACTATCCACTTCATGGGGACAAGCACTAATTGTTGCTTTCCATAAAATATCTGGAGTCTCACCCAGCACCCAACACAGCCTGGTAGCATGCAGCCTGGGCAGCATAGATAAAAGATGACACTTTTATCAGTTAGAAAACTGGTTGCAAGTAACAAAAAGTCACCCTAACTTGCTGAAGCAAAAAAGTAATTTAAAACACACAGGTAGGGCTCAACTTATCCATATCTTAAAACAAGAGACAGATTCAAGTGTCATTTCTTTTGTAAGTCATGGACACAGGGTTCTTCTGTATCTTCCTAGTAGCGGGTTATGAGGAGGACCCTAGAGGTAACCACCAAAAACTCAGGAATGAGGTTCTAGGGAATGACATGACAATTCCAGCTTAATTTTGTTAGCACTGGTGTGAGTACCATTTGACTTGAGAGCAAAACATGGGCCCAACTGTGCAAATGTACGTCACTGGGAAAAATCAGAGTTCCACTGTAGGGGATTAACGTGTATTGGTGGAGAAAAATGAGGCCAATTTGCCCTGCTGAGAGCCTACTTCTTTGCCTTCCTGTGGCTTTGTCAGGTGCAAGGAGAAAGACATCACCCCTAGCTTTCAGATAAAGGAAAGAAAATCACATGTTCTTTCCTTCATCTCTTGATTTGAACATTTTTCCACTTATTTAAGCTAATATTTTTTAAAAGAAGATGACTTTAGGATTGATTCTTTGAGTCTCAGATTTAGAAGAGACCTCAAATGGCAACTAGCCTAAGCTCTGAGAAATTTCATTTACTATTTCATTCATTCAACACAGTCACTGATGTTACAATCCAAGAGTCTCTTCTGCCACAATGTCTTCCAGATTCAAACCAAACTCAAATGAGCTGCTAATGAATATTAGTTCTAGAGTCCTATTTACTGTTTTTTTCCAGTTCTTCGGTTTTGATCTAAATTAATTTATATCCAATAGATAGCTGGGAGACAGTCAAGATGTGAATTAAAGTGAAGAAAGGCTCATACCTGTAATCCCAACAAGCCAGGAGGCTGAGAAAGAAGAAACACTTGAGCCCAGTAGTTCAAGACCAGCCTGGGCAGCATAGTGAGACACCATCTCTACAAAAATAAAATTTTAAAAATTTAGCCAGGTGTGGTGGTGCACTTGAGCTCCAGAGTTCCAGGCTGCAGTGAGCTATGATCCTACCACTGCACTCTAGCCTGGGTGGGAGAGTAAGACTGTCTCAAAAAACAAACAAACAAACAAACAAACAAACAAACAAAAAAAAAAACCCGCTAAGAAATGAATTGTGAGATTTTTATTGTTGTCTATCCAGAATGAATGTAACATGTAAGTAAATGTGAATTGGGCTACCATTTGAGATTATTTCCAAAATTAACTTTTTTTTCTGCAAGGTCTTTTGTCTATAGGATTCCTACAAGAATTGTGGGGAATTAAGCATTAGAATCTCTAATTCACAAAGGATAAGTTAAGAACTCATTAAATGTCACCAGTTATGATTACAGATTCAGAGGGACAGGGAAAGAATACAGCTAGGGGATGAAGGGCAGCTACATCTTAACCAGCTGCTCTCAGGTAGGTAGATAGATTGTACTATGTTCCTGGCATTGTGCTAAGTGCTTCAAATAATCTACATTCAACTGACATGTCTTCATGTTAACTCTTTCCCCATTTTACATACAGAGAAGAAGATGCTCAATGAACTAAATAATTTGTTCACAATCACAGAAGTAGTCACTGACAGGAAAGTTTCTGCCTTGCTCCAAAGTCTACAATTTTCACAAATGTGATGCAATCTCACACTTGGATGGACAGTTGTTCTTTCAGTGCAAATTTCCCTCTATTCGCATGTTAAGGTACCAACACTAGCCCAGATATGCTTTGGAGGCTGTGGAGAGATGAAACACAAGGTTAAGAAAGATCTTCCATGCTACTGAAAGGTCAGCCAATAAAAAATGGTTCAGGCAAGTACAGATATACAAATATATTGTGTAACGTCTTATTTAGAGAAGCAGATATTGCATTAAGTAGAAAAAAGCAATAAAGATTTATAGAAAGAAAAGGAAAGCATGGGAATCCTCTACTTTTGGCCATGAGAATATGCCTGTATTTCACTTCTGGCTGCCTTTAGTCACTGATTCAACAGTTTTAACCAGCAAATATAACATGTTCTAACAAAAATAGAGGGTTGCATACAGAGTCCCACTCATACTTCATTTAAGTGGAACATCCTCTTGAATGCATAATTTTTCCAGCCATTCACATTCCATAAAAGACTGAGTGTCAACTACACTTAAGGCACTGACCAGTCTTTCTCTACCACTTTATGCTCACTGCTCTTCCTTGCTTTTGTCACCAGTAGCTTCATAGGAACCAAGCCTAGGGAAAACCATGAAATCACTCAGACCTGTCACGCCACTGAGGTGTTTTCTCAGCTATTAAATCACTGTGTGATCAGGAAGATGGAAGGGAAAAGCAACAGCACATGCTCCCAGAAGTTCCATGAAACGTAGGCGGGTAAAGCCCAAAAAAATTATTCACTTTCTTATGTGGGTCGCAGAGTTAAACCAGTAACAAACAATAAACATTCTTCATCCATCCCAAGACCTGCAAGTTAATTGGAATGCTGTGTTTATGATTTACCTTAAGTGGCTATGGCAGAATAAGAGCCTAAAAGTCTGTGCTATAGGCGAAGAAGGTCCACAAATGAAGAGGCCATGCAGCTTTGTGGGATAATGAGCCCCAACAAGAGGAGCAGAAAAGCCTAGGCCAGGTTACCACCTCATTATCTCCGAGGCGAGTCTAAGAGACAGGCTGTCAGATCTTTTTGGGAAATTATATGCATTATGTAATAAATTAGTATTTTAAATTGAATTATAAGTCTATAAATATATAAAATATGCATAAGAATAACACTAAGAGCTAATACTAAAGATACTCCCATGTCACGAACTAGGTTAATTGTTTATATTCACTTTGTTTCACAAGAACCCTGTGAAGCAGGTGCTATTATGCTGCTCATTTTACAGTCAGGAAATGAGGGCACAGAAGTGGCAACTGCCCAAGGTCACTGTAAAGACTATGCTATAAACAACTGCATTATGGTGCTTTGCTTGCCACCAAGGTGCTGCTCTACAATGATTATAGAAATAGGTGAGGGGGCTTGGAGGGATGTGTGGGTAGAGAAATGCTGTATTAAAATGATGAACAGAAGCACAGCACAAACAAAAGAAAAAGAGTGAGACACTAAGGTGGCCCTTGGTTACAAAACATTCCCATATGAAAAATACAAGTAAGAGCATTTCCTGTGTCAACTGGCCATATCACAAGCACTGAGCCTTCCAGTGCCTTGGTTGCCTCATCTGGGAGGAGATGGCTATAATAGCTCAAAGTTCTTAATGGAAAGAGAACATACAAACTGCCTAGCTCAATTCCTGGCACAAGCAGGTACCTGGTAAACCAATCAAGCTTGAATCTGAAGGGGTGGTTTTGTGATTCTGTCAAGTACTGGAAGATAGGAAAAGAGATGTGCATTGAATGGAAGGTTGCACTAAATAATTCTTTTTCTTTTTTCTCTTCCACATCTTGACACTCTGTACTTGTTCAGAGCATTAAGTGAATGTACCAGGTAAATTCCACGTATATGAAATCACAGGTGCTGTTGGAATGGACACTTGTCAATAACTCCTGAATTAGATGATCAGTAGATTCATTTTGGAGTTTTGTCTTTTCTACAACACCACACTGCTTGGGGGATATGACAAAGTCCTATGTTCATTCCTACAAACAGTAGTTCATAAAAGTCGTGAGTCTTTATAGGATATAGATAGAGAAAAAGCTCACTGGATTACTGTAATATACTCCCTTCAGGGTGGGGATGAGCAACTCTCACACCTCATTCCTGCTTTGAGACTCCCAATCCTAGACTAGTGGATTCCTGAAGGGTGGTCAGGGACACTTGACATCACCCAGAATAAAACTAGGAACATAACGACAGAGTTCTTCATAAAACTAAAATATTCCATTTTAATCAGTATCTTCCATTCTGCGCTCGTGTATTTCCTATATTTGGGGTGTTAAAATATCCTTCCTCTTGTAAATATTATAGTGATTGTAAATGGTAGTATGTTTTGTTTTTGTTCCTTAAATATTTAATTGGGTGGAAAATATTTGGCTATTCCATGTTGAGACAAAGCAGAGACTACCCTTAGGGGTCTGTCCCACCCCCAACCAAACATAAAAATAAAAATCTTGAGTTTATCTAAGAGAAATACCAGTCACTTAGCTTGCTCTGAGGAGTCAATAAACAACTTGATAAGCAAGAAGTTAATAGTAGCTTAAAACAATAAGCAAGGGAGAGTCATGGAATGTTTGGCTTCCTACAGTAACTAAAGATAACATCTTCACATATGTTCCTGAGTTGTTCTTTAGAAACCCAGACCTCCACCATATGGATTCACTGAGGTCTATGTACCTCAAATAAAAGGAAACTGAGGACCAAATTCTGACCACCATTTTTGATTCTTAAGTTCTTCCCAAGGGACCTGGAGGAAGTCATATCCCCAAACCAGAATTAACATTCTCCAAACATACTAACCCCAAATTTTTAAACAAAGCTTCTCTTTCTTAACCAACTGCAAGTCAGAAAATCTTTGAATCTACCTATAAGCCCCCACTTCAAGATATCCCACCTATTCCTGCCAAACCAATGTATAGCCTTCATGTACTGATTTACTATTTTGCTTATGACTTCTGCTTCACTGAAATTTACTCTAGCTTTAAAAAACCCTTGCTTGCAAGCCATTAGGAAGGTTAGGTTATAAGTGAGAGCTACCCGATTCTCCTTGCTTGGTGTCATGCAAATTTTAGCATGGCTCTTTGGTTTTACTATGTCAGGTGACTGGACCTCAGTTCAGTGTGTTAATAATATCAGAGATTTCTTTTATCTTCCCTTTTCAAATTTTGCTCCTGAAATTTAAATATATGGGAACTAAAGACCTAATCTAATACCTTAAATATCATAATGAGTAGAAAATCTCTGGATAAAGCGCTAAGTTTCATTCAAACATAAACATTATCAGCATTGCCCTCTGAAAGTGTTAGTGGCATTACTGCAATATTTTACAGCCTTTAGTAGACATTAAGGTTTGTCAAACTAGTTTATCTAAAAATGTTGACCCTATTTCTAACTTCATGACTACTTCCTGGTGGTGTTCCTTCCTAGTCTCTAGTCTTCATTCTTCTTCAAAGACTAGAATTAGCCTTGCCTGGAAAGAAGAAAATTCATCACTTCTCATAGTTATGATTTGAAGATAACTGCCAACTAAGACTGCAGATCAGTCCTCCCACTTATATCCCTACATAAGTACATAAAATTAAAAAGGAAAATTTACCACACTAATATCAAAATTTTACGACACGAAATCAACTTTGTATAGTCTTCATTCAAGCATCTGGTTGTGATGTGACTTTTAGCCTGTCTCTTTTCCCACTCTGAGATTAATAGAAAATGAGGAGGTTGAAGAGACGAACCTTAAGGTACTTCCACTCCATCTCTGAAGTGCCAGGAATCATGAGTTATCACTTATCAAGTATTTACTGACACCTACTTAAGTAGTATCACTTAAAGGCTTACAATGAGCATCTCATTTAATCCCAAGTACCCTAAGAGCTGGCTATAATTGTAATTGCTGTCTTACATAAGAAACTGAACCTCAGTTTCTTAACAAGTTTGGAGCCTAAAATGCTGTTGAAAATCATTTTGCTGGATAAGAAAAAGAACTCCTGGTAGCCATTTCTGTATCTGTAAAATGGGGATAGTAGCTACATAAAACATTTAGCACTGCACCTAGAACAATACTATTATATGAAATGTTGCTACAAAATAAGCATATGTATGGATAGAGCCCTTAGTCTTGTAACCAATGCACATTAAAGGGAACATAGGAAAAGAGAAGAATTTTATCTCTTCCATAGCCCTCTCTGAGTTCTGATAATAGTATCTCTTTGATGTTTTTTTCCATTCACTCCATCCAACCACCCAGCTCCATAGCATGTTACAGTGAAAAGAACACTGATTAGGACTCTCCAGCCTTCGATTCCAGAACAGGGTAGTTAAAATGATGGGCACAGGCATCAGGATGGAGTTCAAGTTCCAGTTTTATCATCTACTATCTTTGTAACCTTGGGCAAATTATCAAAACTTTCCAAGTTAAGACTTACAGGTGAGGATAAAAAGACTGCACAGCAGTCTGCAATCTAACCACAAGGCAGCAGCGAGGCTGGGGGAGGGGTGCCCGCCATTGCTAAGGCTTAAGTAGGTAAACAAAGCTGCTGGGAAGCTTGAACTGGGTGGAGCTCACAGCAGCTCAAGGAACCTGCCTGTCTCTGTAGACTCCACCTCCGGGGACAGGGCACAGCTAAACAACAACAGCGGAAGCAGCAGAGGCCTGTGCAGACGTAAATGACTCTGTCTGACAGCTTTGAAGAGAGCAGTGGATCTCCCAACACGGAGGTTGAGATCTGAGAACGGACAGACTGCCTGCTCAAGTGGGTCCCTGACCCCTGAGTAGCCTAACTGGGAGACATCCCCCACTAGGGGCAGTCTGACACCCCACACCTCACAGGGTGGAGTACACCCCTGAGAGGAAGCTTCCAAAGTAAGAATCAGACAGGTACACTCGCTGTTCAGCAATAC
>NW_016806375.1:2812104-2888063 GCF_001698545.2 Rhinopithecus bieti | reverse complement strand
ATTGCATTGGGAGTTATACCTGATATAAATGATGAATTGATGGGTGCTGACGAGTTGATGGGTGCAGCACACCAACATGGCACAAGTATACATATGTAACAAACCCGCACGTTATGCACATGTACCCTAGAACTTAAAGTATAATAAAATAAATTAATAAATAATATAGTTAAGGAATTCCCAGCCACTGAGTTTGAATCCCAGCAATTTACATGTGACTTGCTTTCTCTGTGCCAAATTTCCTCATGAGTATCCTGTTAGTAACAATGGGGTGGGTAAAGTTTATGATGAAGATTAAATAATACGTATACAACAAATGCTTAAAACAATGCTTAGCACTAAATAAAGGTTGTTATTTTTGATATTAGTATTATTGCTATTATTAACAACTTGGCCAAATCAGTTCTTTCTCTCTGAAACTTAGTTTCTCCTTCTAAAACATGTGGTGTATTTTGTTCACCTCTTCTTTGAGACAGGGTCTCACTCCATCACTCAGACTAGAGAGCAATGGCGTGATGTTGGCTCACTGAAACTTCTGCCTCCTGGGTTCAAGCTATTCTCCTTCCTCAGCCTCCTGAGTAGCTGGGATTACAGGCATGAGCCACCACACCCAGCTAATTTTGGTATTTTTAGTAGAGATGAAGTTTCACCATATTGGCTAGTCTGGTCTCAAACTCCTGACCTCAAGTGATCCACCTGCCTCAACATCTCAAAGTGCTGGGATTACAGGCGTGAGCGACTGCACCCAGTGGTTCACCTCTTTTTTACCCCATTGATGAGGGAGGGAATCCTGCCCTAGCATTCTGGGCATGGCTGAATATAGAACACCTGTCAATAGACAGGTGAGATCCACAACAATTTATTAATCACACAGACTCATATTAGGGGAGGAGACACCTCACACCATGCAGGGATACACTGGGGTTGTACTTTGGAGCAGAGTGAACCAGCGGGAGCTTTATAGTAATGACAGGATAAGGTGCCCCCTGGTTTCTGAGGTAGACTATGATTGGCTTGTCTGAATAAATGTGAAGGCTGAGGACTGGATAGGATGCAGTCTGTATGGCGGATAAGGGAAATAGCTGGCTGGGAAGTCTTTCCCACTGGCTGCTGGACTTACCTGGTGAGATCAGGGAAACTCATGGTTAGGTCTGTTGACCCTGTGAAGTTCAAAGACGTGAAGGAAACACATGAAATTTTGACCCTTACAATGTAGTATATCTTGTTTTCAAGTACTCACCCAGCTCCAGGACCCTAAGATTCCAAGGATTCTTTGGCACCAACACCTCCACTTACACCTCTCCCACTGCCTGTGCCCTTGCCCTTAAAACTTACAACCCTGTCCTCTTTAAGGTCACCAGCTTGGAGGCACTTTGTGCTTTCAGCCATTTTTGCTTAAGAAAAGCAGAAAGTCGTCTCCTGCTCTCATCCCTGCTTAATTAGGGAGAATTCAGAACGATCCTGAAGCAACATTGGGACTACTGTCAAACCCCAGGGAACCTGCCAGTATGTTGAAAGGCCCTACTCATTACTTTGCAACAACAGTGTGATCATCCCACCACTATTCAATCTCCATCCCCCATCCCAGCTTCCTCGTTTGCTTCTTAACATTTGAACAGTTTTTATTTATTTGCTCATTTTTAAGAAATTGGTTTCTGGTGAGCCTGGTTAACGTCATGCCCCTGGTGCCTTACTCTTGCCCACCTCAAATTAGGAAGTATGCTATTCCCCAAAACATACATTGAGGGGCTATCAGCAAGATAATGCAACCTTGAAATTACCTGGGGGTTTTACATTGCCCAGGGCTGTGTCTGAACACAGCAAGTCATCTGTTGATTTCTCCCATTACTATCTGAGAGGAAAGATCCTTAGTCCACATAAGACTGATGTGCTTACAAGACATGACAGACAAACACACAGAGCAGAGACCACCACATGAAGACACAGACATGCAGGAGGAAAGACAGCCAGGTGATAACAGAGGCAGAGATTGGAGTTACTCAGCGCAAGCCAGGAAATGCCAAGGGTTAACAGAAAAACCCAGAAGCTGTAAGAGTAAGCATGATTTTGAACTTTTAGCCTCCAGAGCTTTTAGCCTCCAGAGTATAAATTTCTGTTGTTAGAAGCCACCCAGTTTGTGATGGTTTGTTACAGAAGCCCTAGGAGACAAATACACATGTTGATTGTATCTTAAAAGCTCTCACGTGCTGCTAATGGCAGTTTTTTAAATGGCTGTGAAATCTGCTTCTTGCCTTTTACCTCAGCATTCTCTAGTGCTTTCTTCTTCTGCCCAGTGTCAGTAGCAACTCCTGATGATCCAGTTCTCCGCTGGAGGTCATTTCCCCTGGGAAGCTTTCCCTGCCATCTCAGAGCAGGGTCAAACAGAAGAGTTCTATTTCCTGGCATGTTGCAGGGCACAGGGACTGCAGAAATGCTTGTTTAACCAGGAATGCACATTTGAAAAAGTGCAGCCCACGTTAAAAAGAAAGAAAACGTTCATCATATGTCTTTTTAAAAAATTCCCTATTCTGTTCAAACTGTTTTGACAATTATTCTTTCATTTTAAAATTTATATTGGGTGCCCATGTGAGCTCAGAAGCCCTAGATTTGTCAGACCATGCTTGTAATTGCTTTTGATTACTTTCTTAATTGCCTATCTTGTGTGTTTGACTGCTGGCTTTCTTGGAGAAGGGCCAAGTTTGTGTGTTCTCTGGTCTCCCAATACTTGGCACACAGAGGTCCTTAGCTTGAGGACAAGTGAATGAAGTGGATGAATGAAAAACTAAGAGATGAAGACTCTTGTGTAGCCACTGTTAGGGGCACAGTGATTCCAGTGGAAACATCAAAAGAAGAGAATTACTAGAAAAGTGAAAGTTGATAACGCTAGAAATGGCTTCACAAAACCAACATCTTAGGTAGGGTCAGTGTTTTAGACCCCATCAGATGACTAAACTCATAGGGAAACCCAGATGCAAAGGCTCTGCTCCTTCCCTGCAAAACAATAGTGCCCTCAGTTCTGGCTTGACTCTGAGTCTAGTAATCTTACTGAGCTTGCAGTAGTACCCTGAGGTGAGACCTTTTGGGTGTGGGGCACTAGCTGACAATTTATGCTTACAAAATTTAAATTTTGAGTCCTCTGTCTCTATTCACATAGCTAAAGACTGGTTTTGAGATAGGGAGAAAAGCAAAAGTAGAAGCAGTGGCCTGTTTTCAGGGTGAGTTTCTAAAACAGAAGTTGCTAAATGAGGTGGAGACAAATACGCTGGATCTGGAATGATGCTTCCAGGAATGCCTTTGCCACTCCTTCAAGCTACTCTTTCCCAAACATCAATTTTTAAAAGTCAACTGTTGAAGTTTAAGAAACCAAATCAGGAAAGCCCAGTTAATGGCCCTACCATCGTTAGTATAACCACCCAATAGGTTTTTCTTGCCCGATGCCCAGATAGAGCTGATTTATCAAGGTAGTGAAATTCCAAGAGAGAAAGAGTTTTACATAGAACTGGCTAAATGAGGACCAGAGTTTTATTATTACTAAAATCAGCCTCCTAGAAAATTTAGGGGCTAGGGCCTTTCAAGTATAGTTTGGGGGAAGGGGTAGGAGTGCTAGGCAATGGGTGATTGCTGTTGATTGGTTGGGGGTGCAATCATAGGAGTGTGGCAAGTGTTCCTCATACACACTGAGTAGCTTCTGGGTAGGGCCACAAGGGCAGTTGGTGTGTTCAGGTGGAGCCATCAGTAGACATGCAAAAAACCTGAAAAAGTATCTCAAAGGGCCAATCTTAGGTTCCATAATAGCGATATCATCTGCAGGAGTAATTGGGTAAATTGCATATCGTATCTTGTGACCTCTGGAATAATGGCTGGCAATCATTTGTGCCAACACCTTAGCAGAATTCAGCCTCCTCTATCCTCCTAGCCTAGTGGTCTCTCAGCTTTACAAAGGCAGTTGAGTTTTGAGGAAGGGCTATCATCATTTAAACTATAAACAAAATGTCTCCCAAAGTTAGCTTGGCACAAGCCCAGGAAAACTGAAAGGCAGCTTAAAGGCCAAAGGCAAGACAGAGGTTGGCCAAGATTAGATCTCCTTCACTGCCTTCATTTTCTCACTGATATAATTTTTGCAAAGGCAGTTGCATTAGGGTTTATGTGTGGAACACATTTTTGAATATTGCTAAGAAGTATAGCCCTCAAAGCAGGCAGTTATTTAAGACTCTTCCCCTCCTGCTAGCCTTGTAGTACCTTCTAGAAAAAGATATAGCTGGGGGTAAACTTTTGCTAAAACTGTGCTTTGTCTCCCTTAAGTGTGATGACATAGATGGAGAGGATAAATATAATAACATTTCATAGTTCTTGTAACCAATACAAAAAGGCCTTCCAGCAAGGTTCATCACTGTGACCTGGATCAGCAGAGCAGGACAGAAAGCACAAGCTGGGGAAGATGTACCTATTTATGCAGGAAGATCCCACTGGCGCCAACCAGTCAAGTACTACATTCAGAAAGCAGTGTTTCTGAAAGTTGGAAGTGCATAACAATCGAAGATCTTGTTAAAATGCAGATTTGAATTTAGCAGGTGTGGGGTAGGGACCCAGATTCTACATTTCTACCAAGTTTCCATGTACTGGTCTGTAAATGATACTTTGAATAATAGGGAACTATATGGCAAGTTCTCACTTGCAAGAGGTTTCATGGTAAGAGTATTTTAAATACAAATGTACTTTATGCACACCTTTTTAGCTAAAACAATGCACATTTTTACTTTTTATCTGTTCAGAAATGCAACTTTTCCTACCTTTTAACATTTCTGAAATCAGAATGCACTTTGCAGTCCATAGTGCTTTAGAATCTCTGTCAGCCAAGTCAGGCTTGAGCTGTACTCATGTTATCATTCCTGGGCATTTGGAAATATCAACAACGGAAGCATCAAAACTTCGGAATGGGTGTCAGCAACTTAGAAGAAAATCCTGAAGGCAGGAAAGAAACACTCTGAACCAGAAGGAGACAAATGGTTGTGGGAGGGAGTGGGGCAGCAGTGAATCAGTTGTTTCCCAACATTCCTGAAGCTGCCCTTGCAAGTAGGCTTGCTCTACATAATCAAAAAAGAGCCTAGCACCTGTGGGTTTTGTTCTTGTGCAGATTCTTTTAAAAAATTCTCTGTCTTAATGACTCTTGGTAGAGAAAAAATGATCTTCTGTGTTAATAATTGGCATTGATGACCACGTTAAAAGGGTTGGATTCTGAGTGCGAAGTTTTAGGAATAGCTTTCTTTGTTCATGTTTGGGTTTTGTATATGTACTAAGAGTAATGTGAGAAAAATGTCTCTAAGAAAATCTAAAGTATATATATTCTCAATAATAGAGCAGTGTGTCACCATTTAATCAGCAGCATTTTTTTTCATAGTGTGTATAAAGTGATAAGGCAATTTGCAATCCATGGCACCTTAGATATGATTAAAGGTAGTTAAAAAAAAATTGTTACTATTGGATACTGTGAACTAGACGAATGCCAAAGTGCTAATCCTCAGATAAACCTTCAGATAGGCAACATTACGATGCCCCTGCATGGTTAGAGTTCATTACACTTTTGTTTTTCTTTTTTCCATGTTGCAAGAAAGGAAACTGAGATAACAGAAAGGGAAATTCTCTGATTCAAGGTCAGGCTGGTAAGTGTCACTCCTCACTTGTGAAATAAGCCATAGTTGAGTAGAAGTGACATCCAGCTAGCCTTTTCTCTAAATAGACAGCATTTTCATAATAGTTCTTATTTAGGAGGTACCTAAATGCCACCCTCTTGGAATGCTGGGAAACACGTGCTGTGCTTATGTTGCGGTGGGTGTGAAGTTGTTGCATTTGATTATCACAAGGACTCAGAAATGATCCTGGCTTTTCATGAGTACTAAGACCCAAAAATGTCCTCAGTGCTTAGTACAGTCCTGCAATGGTGAAAGATTCCTTCCAGAGGACTAACAAATCCTCCTGTTAAGAAACACTAAGGTATTAAGGTATTTTGACACCAGAAAGTATCTCATTGTAGAATACTTAGGAATGTTGTCTCAATTTACTCCAGAAGTTTCATTCAGTTTCTTTTTAATTTTCTGACTTAAGAAAACTTCCCCCTGTATCTTAATCCACTTGCTCTATAAGCTGTAATTATTGTGCATTCTGAGTTGCTAAGGTTGGAAGTCTATTTTTTTTTAGTGTAATGAAATAGATTTCATCACTGTTAAATCTGTATTCTAACATGTTAAATGAGCTCCTGAGAGCCCACCGAAGGTCCAGGAATAATGCAGCATGAGAAGAATGCAAACCCATTTCTGCTATTGAATCAGACTCATGGATGACATTATTTGGCCTCCTTGGAGGCCCAGACAGATAAGGGGGGTTCTGGAAGCCTTTGTGCCATCTTGCAAGCTTCATCTCTTCAATCCATTTCACCACTATCAGGGTGTCTTCCCATACTTAGGCCATTGTCATCATCAAAGTACTTATTGAGAATTTACTACCTGCTAAGCACTATGTTCCGATCTTTATATGGATTATTTTATGCCTATGGCAACCCTTTGAGTTATCACTACTTCACAAATGGGCAAACTGAGGCTTAGAGAGGTGAGGGCTTTATTGCCACGTTTGCAGCCAGCAAGTGGCAGAGTTGGACTACCAACTGAGGCAGCATGCTTCTAAGTTCTCCATTGTAACTCAACACATTCAAGGGTACCTCATCATCCTCTGAATAAAGTTTTGTGTTCAGTCTGGCATTCAGAAGCCTCCACAATGTGGTGTCTTCCTACCCCTTCCAACTTCATTTTATTCCCCACCTCTTTAAATGCACCTTATATTTTGACACTCTTCAATTTCACACCTCAAGTTGTATGCATTCCTAAACAAGGCAACACCATTCTGAATGCTCTACAATTTTGGTATACAGCAAGGCTCAGAACAAATGCACCATTTCTTTCCTCTGTGAAGAATACCCTAACCCCTCCCTTAGTATATAATTACTCCTCTTTCTGCATTATTGGAGACTTTCCACCTCTACTGATTGTTTTCTTTGGCTTTATGTTATATACAATGGTTTCCTGTACCCCCCTCTTCTCTGCTGGTTTTACATTCCTGATGGATAAAAATGTTCTCATTCATTTCTGTTTCTACTAAATTTCTAATTTAATTTTGTATGCAAAGTAAGTGGGAAGATGAGAACAGAAGAAGGGGGATGCAGGGAGAATTTTTGAAATTATGAATTCCCAGTGGACACAGACCATATCAAATTTAGCTTGAAATAGACTCACAGAAGAACAATACAGTCATCCAATTGGTATTCTCTTCATAGAATCTTCACAGCAAAATCAGTCAGTCACAATTCAATATTCCAGTAACCAGGACTGACACACCTGTATGGTCATCCAATGACAATGTGAGTTACCACTAACAGAAGAACAGTTGGTTATACTGCACCTTCATCTGCTTCTTCACATATTTATTGTCTATTTCTTGTTTGAAATGCTTCCTAAGCCCTTCTCCACTGCATGTCACCTCAGATGCCGTTAGCAGTCTTCTTAATGTGTAGCACACTAGAGCATCAACCCAATAATGGATTCAACAGCTGAGAACAAGATAGGAGCATCACTTCATATGTTGGTGTCGCTGTTTCCACAATCCCACTCTGCTTATTCAGTGCAACAGTCAGCACACTTGCTTTGCAGTCATTTATTCTCAATGCATTTGATAAAACATGTGCTCTATGTTGTGTTTTTAAGACCAAAAGCCTAGTCAGACTGTGTTCAAATCTCCTCTCCAACGTATACTAGCTATGCGTTAAGACTGGTGCTTTTTAAACATTAATTTACTAATGAATGACCCGAGGGAGTTGTAAAGACCCAAATTATGATGCAGAAGGTCTGGGATGGGGCCTGATATTCTGCATTCATCACAAATGCCCAGGTGATGTCGATGCTGCTGGCCCGTATCACTCAATGACCTCAACTAGAGTATTACCAGGCTTTGGTTTCATATTAGAATCACTAGTGAGGCTTAAAAACTCCCAATGCCCATGGTCACATGCCAGAGTTATTACACCTCAATCTCTGGGTGGGACCCAAGCATCAGCATCCCAATTTCTCACCCTAAGGAGTTCTGCGAGGATTCCATGAACTTGCCATATAAACTGCACTTACAAGGGTCACTAGAACATGGAAAACACGCAATGTAGATTGGTTATTTTGCTGTGACTACTATAAAAAAAAAGTAGCGCCATGTTTCTCACAACCCTGTTTCAACTAGGTGTCAATAATATTCCTGAAGTGCTACATGACCATATAAATTTTGGCAGTTCTGTACCTACAGCCTCTCCTGGAGACAAATCTCTTAAGTATTCTCTAAAATTCTTTAATGAGGAAATCTATTTAACATAGTTAAACTGACATTTACCAAGAAGTGATGATCCTTGAGCCCTTTATTTGGTACTATTAATTTTTTTTTACTTTTTACCTCTATAATAAAAGTTTTTATTTTCATATAGTTGTTACTCCATATACATTTAAAGGAGGAATATGTAAAGACCCTATGTACCCTTTACCCGGTTTTCCTCAGTGATAAAATCTTGCAAAACTATAGTACGACCTCTCAACCAAGATGCTGACATTGATACAGTCAAAATGTAAAACATTCCCATCGTCACAACAATCACTCATGTACCATTTTATAGACATAGCCTCCTTCCCTCATATTCCTACCCCTTCCTTAATCCTTGGCACTCACGAATCTCTTCTATTTCTAAATTTTTGTCACTTTGAGAATATGATACAAATGGAATCATGACTTTTTGAGACTGGCTTTTTTGAGTCAGAATAAGTCTCTATAGATTCATTCAGTTTATTTTATGTATCAATAATTTGGTTCCTGCCAGGCACAGTGGTCACACCTGTAATCTCAACATTTTGGGAGGCCAAGGAGGGAGGATTGCTTGAGTTCAGGAATTCAAAACCAGCTTGGACAACATAGTAAGACCCCATTCCTATAAAAATAAGAATAAAGAATTAGCCAGGCACCGTGGCTCACTCTGTAGTCCCTGCTACTCAGGAGAAGGCTGAGGCAGGGGGATCACTCAAGCCTTGACCAGGTCAGGCTGCAGTGAGCCATGATTGCCCCACTGCACTCTAGCCTGGGTGAAAGAGCAAGACCCCATCTCAAAAATTACACACACACACACACACACACACACACACACACACACACACACACACATATATATAGAGAGAGAGAGAGCGCGTATGCTGGGTAGTATTCCACAGTATATATATATATATATATATACACCACACTTTGTTTAGTCATTTACACATTGAATCTGGGTTGTTTCCAGTTTGGGATTATTATGAATAAAGCTACTATAAACATTTGTGTACAGGTTTGTGTGAATGTAAGTTTTTATTTCTCTGGGATAATACCCAGGAATGATCGTAGGGAGTTTTAATGTTCAGTTTTTCCTCTTTTTAAACTGCACAAGTATTTTCTAGCATAACTGTGTCATTTGAAATTCCCATGAGCAACATATCCCCATCAGCCTTTGGTACTGCCCTTATTTTTCATTCAGTCATTCCGAAAAGTCAGCTTCCCTGAGAAGAGGCTAAAGGCACGCCAGGCAGTTTGTGCCATGTGTTAAAGTGGACCCTGTAGGTTTTGCATTATCTGAAATACAAGCCTTGAGACTGGGGATAGGAGTGGTTTTCATCCAGGAAATAGATTGTGACCAGGTAAACACTGACAAAGTCAAGTCTGAGATCCTCATGAGCAGGGAGGGACATGAGGACAGGTAAGGGAAAAAGAGGATGAGAATGGAGGTCTAGAGAGAAGGCAGGACAAGAAAGAACTGGTAGGGGTTGGGGAAGCCTGTTTTGGGTTATGCTGGGTTAGCAGGGGTTTTTCTGTTGTTCTTCACTTCAGAGTGCATATGAAGCAAGTGAGAATGTACTTTCTTTGTGAGAACTCTACCTTCTAATAATACCTTGATCTCACAGGGTACCTTGTTTCCCAGGACCTCAGAGGGTGTGACAAACCTCAGTGTTCCTGTGATACTTGACCTCCTCTTCTCAAGGGAGAGAAACTGAGGCAGCAGAGATAGACAAGCATCAATCCTGGAATTATCTTGCATAGACTAGGAATTGGAGCAAGGAGAGGTTAGCATTTTAAGGCATTAATGTTAATATCCTGTATTGAACATCTCTCCTTTCATACAAGATGCTGTGACCATCTGTTTTCAGTCAGGATGCATACAGTTCACCAAATGACAGCATCAATAAAGCGATGTTCAATCCTTTCTCATCTCCAAATTATTCTTTCTTCTCATATCCAAGAAACAGTTAATGTAGAAAAAAAAAATCATGAAGCTAAACTTTGTGTTTGCATGATATCCAAGTTAACTTCTCCACATATATTTTGAAAATAAATATGATAACCTCTTTTGAAAATAAGTAAGGAAATAAATGGAAAAGTTGATTGTGCTGCCTGCCTCAGATTCTGGAGATAATGCAGACCAGACAACCCAAGTTCAAGGCTATTTTGATGCCAGTCTGTAGGCAGCAAGCAAATTACTCAAGGACACAAGAGAGGCAAAGACTGTTTTCTTTTTGATGTTGATAGAGCAAGTCAATAAAACATTTAAATGAAAAACATAACAAACTGATGAAAGAACTGAATGAGGATCCAGTTTTCATACGTATCACACTCCTATTCTAGTTAATGATGCTTATACTACCAAAACGTTATAATAGTGGCTATGGGAAAATCTGCATAAAGAGCTATTTTGAAGGCAGTGACACAGTATTAGATTTTTTTTTTCATAGAAATTCTGTCTACCTAGACAACTGCTACCTATTTCTCAAAATTCTGCTCAAGCATCGCTCCTTTTCTGATGCTTACCTTTAACCTCCGGATCCTCCCCAACCTTGGCCCTATCTCGTTTATTACATGGGCTACACTGGAGAGAAATGATTTCTTTACATGGCTGTCAGCATCACTAAACTGATCATTTAGTTACTACATTAACTGCCATTCATTTGTGTTTCCCTAACAGAGTGCCTGGCACATAGGCCATTTTCAAGATTTGTGAGAAAATGGAATACATATCCTGAGAAATCATTGTAGAAACATTTCCTAGGAGACAGGAATTCTGAGATCCAAGTTACCACAATGTGTTTTTTCTCAGAAACATTTAAACTACATGAGTCTCAACATTTTTAACCACAAATGAGGAATAGAAATACTTACTTTATCGGACTTCATGCAAAGACCACCTGAGATAATCCACTGGGTAAATGCTTCCTTCATTGTCAAGCCTCATAATGGATAATTATTGTTAGGACTCGCATCATCTCAACTCCTACTTGAGATAACTCCAAACTGCAAAAGGTTCCAGGATAGAACTGGGATTTGCCATCTTGTAGATTTTTACTCAGGAAGCACATTGGTTAGTATTGAGATCATGAACTTTGAGGCTTCACTGCCATAAACCTATCTTGCTCATTAATTGACTCTGTGTAATCTCAATACATTGGCCCAATAATTCTCTTTTTCAAGTTTGGGATAAGCCTCATCCCCAATATTTCCTTCCCTCAATTCCATTTCCCTCTAAGGTGCTACAGTTGAATTTCTAGCCACCTAGTTACATAAGAGAAAAAAAAAGGAAACAACACTATACAATGAAAACACTTTAAATTTAGAAGGATTCAGGTTAATAGTAGACTTCTCTTAAGGAAACCTTATTATGTGTGACTTGCATAAATCCCAGGGCCTAATGTGACCCTCTAAGATCAGAATTGTATTTAAAGATGTATGTTTCAGCAAGCAAAGAAGTAATCCAATATTAACTTGAATTTCATAAAGACTATTAAAGAAGTTCTATGACGTAACTCACAGAAAGCTTCTGAAAAACTTCGTATTTCTCTCAATCTCTAATGCTCATGTCAGAGGCATTGGAACAAGAGCAACTCCACCTCGAACAGGGGCTGGGTAAAATAAGGCTGAGACCTACCAGGCTGTATTCCAAGGAGGTTAGGCATTTTAAGTCATAGGATGAGATAGGAAGTTGTCACAAGATACAGATCATAAAGACCTTGCTGATAAAACAAGCTGGGGTAGAGAAGCCAGCCCAAACCAAGATGGTAACAAAAGTGACATCTGGCCATCTTCATTGCTCATTATACATTAACAAAAATGCATGAGCATGCTGAAAAACACTCCTACCGGCACCATGACAGTTTACAAATGCCATGGCAATGTCAGGAAGTTACGCTATATGGTCTTAAAAGGGGAGAAACCCTCAGTTCCTGGAATTGCCCACCCCTTTCCTGGACAACTCATGAATAATCCACCCCTTGTTCAGTATATAATCAAGAAATAATTATAAAAATAGGCAACCAGCAGCCCTAAGGGCTGCTCTACCTATGGAGTAGCCATCCTTTTGTTTCTTTTCTTTCTTAGTAAACTTGCTTTCACTTTACAGTAAAGTGATCTTGTGTGAGATCCAAGAGTCCTCTCTTGGGGTCTGGATTCAGACCCCTTTCCAGTAACAATCACACTCAGAAACTGATTCACCCAAGCAGCTGGATACTACTACCGGCCGGCGTTCCTCTCTGTCAGCCTGTATTTACCTTCTTATAGAGGCAGTTTCAACCTTGTCTGGTAACATGCCACCATGACAATTTTTCCAGTCCTCCCTTCTGACAAAGTAGCCCCAAATCTCCCTTGATTAAGGATTGGGGAGGGAGCCCATAGAAGTGCTAACAGCAGTACGTTAGTAATCAAGGTAAACATAAAAACAGGCAGTGCGAGCACTGAGGTATCATGCCACAATTTTCCTCAATTTTATAAAAGGACTCTCTTCTACTTGCTAGCTATTTTTCGAATTGAGGATTCAAGATCCAGAGAGGCAAAGAAAAACTCACACAATGCAATTGTTCCAGATCTGTGAATATAACCCGTACCTCTTCAATCTCAGCCCATGGGACTTTCCAGAAACCTGCATTGTAATAAAGTCAACAAGAGACATGGTTTGCTGAACCCAAAGCCTGTTGCATCTCCATACAGGGTTTCCTGGGAGACCATCTGCTGCAGAGCAGAGCTATCAGAACTGCAGACGCTGGATTTTTCCCACTAGAATCCACAGTGGGGCCTGGTGAACAGCGAAAAAAAAAAAAATACCTCAACTTCTTAAGTAATCATCCTACCCTCTCCAGCTCTGTGCTTCACGCTCCACACATGGCCCAGCTTTTTTCACTTAATCAATTGCATTACGCATTTATTGCCTCATTTTTCACCCTGTTGTAAAGATTATTGCTTGAATAAGTCTTAGTGAATTGGAAATGAGCAAAAAGGAATCACTTAAAGACTTATTAAGAAGACACGTTTTCCTTGCACTGATCTAAAATCTTCATATACCATGAATAAACGAAACTCTTCCTTGTCTATGTCAAAGAAAAGAAAGAAATGTTGCTTTAATATATACATAGCTCGAAGATCCACTCTTAGGACTCTTCACCAGTGTACTTTCCCTGGGAAGAGGGCATCTATTGTGAAAGAACAAGAGATATTGACATGAATCATCCTCAGCCCTGTTCGCAGTGAATGTTCCCACTCCCCGTCATTAGCCTGTGTCAACCTGACAATGAAGCCATGGCAGCAGCACCTGACTTTTTTATCCTCCTCCTCGTTGATTCCAGCTGTTTTACAAACACCATCTCAGATCCTCATAATGCCTGGCAAGGAGACAAGGAGTATTTATTTCTACTTGATCACCTCGTTTGATTTGTCCAAGGTCATATAATTTATTAAAGGCTGAATAGAGCCTCGAATGCACGATTTTTAGTACCTAGGCTAAAGCTTCTGTACTATTTAGAACTTTTTAACTGGAAAGAACAGAAAGATTACAGTGCTCCCTTGATGAGGACTTTCTGAATTCTTATCACTGGAAATCCAGAGGTTGGGAAGGCTACTGGGGACCTTTTCTCAGGCATCTGGAGGGAGAAGAGGGGGAAGAAAAGGTGGCAGAGATGACAAGGGTAAAAGGAGAGGGAACCAGAAAAGAGAAGGGACAGAGGAGGGAGAGGAGAAAGGGTAGAGGAGAGGAGAAAAAGGTAAAGTGGGGGAGATTGCTAAGAATACAAGAAGGCCTGCCTGGAATGGGCATGAGACATACTAGTGTAAGTACAAGAGATAGCGCTGTTTGGAGGACAGTGCCTGGTAGGTGGGAAGCCCAGGAAGGAGGGAGTCACACTGATTGGGAGGTTCTGTGACAGAAGAGTCAGTGAGAACTTCGGGGGTGTAGTGGACAGAACCACAAAATGCTCTCCCTGATTCTGCATGGGATGGAACATTTCTCTTAGGCTCACCCAAGCACTTTAGAGTTGGCAGAAGAGCAACACTATTTAGTCTAGACATCAAGAGAAATGAACTGATGGTTGACTTTCCTGCCCCTCGGGAGTGATAACAACCTTTGCCTCTTAAAGTTAGATGAGGAAAACATTAGCAGGTTCACTGTGGGGAGCCGTCCTGGCTGGTGCTGAGGTGAACAAGTGACTGGAAAATTATCTGGAAGGGTGAGAAGCCTCAGTGACCTGCCCCTTACATTTAGCACCCGCATGAAGTACTTAGGAGACTGTTGGAAGATGCCTTGAAACACTGGGGGGGTCTGGGGAAATTACAAACAAGCACACACCTCTCAGCTTTGAAAACCCTTCAGATGCTTTTCTTACTTTTCCCTTAACCGAAAATAGCTATAAACTAATATTAACACAGAGAAAAGTAAAGAGAATGAGACTGCTGAGAAATATTCCTGTGCCCATTACCTGGATTTAACAATCTAACATTTTCCCTTTATTTTTTTTTTCAGAATTTTTACTTGAAAAAAAAATGTGTTACAAAGACAGTGAAATGCCCCTCTCCACCACCACCATTCCCCATCCCATTCTTTCCCTCCCTGGAGAAAAAAAACCCTGAAGTAGGTGTGTATTCCTCCTACCATGTTCTTATGCTTACTATTTATGTGTGTAGCCATAAATAATAGATATTTAATGTAATATTTTGTGTATAATAGATATTTAATGTATTTTCATGTATTTCAAAATACATGTAATGTATTTTGTGTACAATAATAGATATTTAATGTAATATTTAAAATTTTTCATATGGGCTGGATCTTTTTACCACTTGCTTTTCCAATACAATGTTTGAGTTTTATCTGTGTTGACTCGTGCAGACCTAGTTCACATACAAACACTATATATGATTGTATACATGAAGGTACCACAATTTATTAATCCATTCACTGACTGATAGATACTTAAATTGCTTCCATGGTGACAATGCAATAGATATTCTTGGACATATCTTCTCATGTACAGTGTGCTAGTTTTTCTAGAATACTGAGCCAGCAATAGTCAGGTTGTAGAGTACGTGTATTTCATCTTCACTGACATTATCAAAGTGTTCAAAAGTACATGATACACCAATTTCCCTAAGCTGCATCAAAATGCTTACTCCTCTTGAGGGAGGAGATAATGCTCCAACCAGTGTTGTATCTACTTACCAGAAGTCCAATTAATTTCTACAGAAAGTCTAATGAAGAGATCAATTTGATTCAAATTGGTTCAAGTTTGACAGTGAAGTCAGAGACCCATATTTAGCCATCTCCTCCACTTACCTGTATGACCTTCGGCAAAGTAATTCTGTCTTTTACCCTCCTCCTATACATAAAATGGGAATATTATTAGTACCACCTGTTAGACTTACCTTTAGGATTAAGGGAAATGATGCATATGTAACACTTGGCTACAGTGTCTGGCATCTAGAGACACTCAATAAATGTCCTTCCTTTTGCTTTTTAATTGCTGTCCTCTGCTATAGAATCCAAGGTGCTTCTGAAGTGGCTCAGGGGATGCACAAATGAATGGATTATGAGAAAATAGTGAAAAAGAGTCAATGCCAACTTTTCTTCCATGCAATAAGGCTTCACAAAAGTTTTAGGAAAATATCATGGGTATAAGCCTGGGCAGCATTGAAGGCAACTGAAATATGTCCCGCTTAGTTCATGCTCCAGGATAATGTGTGGGCTCTTTCTTCCTTCCTCTTTTTGTTCAAAAAAAAAAAAAAAAATCCAAAGAACACATCATAGGGGCTCTTTGAAAAAACACCCCAAGGAACCCAGTGTGGCAAAGAAACCTGAAAGGCAACACCTACTGCTTTGCATAAAGCCTCCAGGAGGTTCCTGATTGCCCTTAATAAACCTGCCTGAAGCTCTGGCACCCCTTCCATGGCAGCACATTTCTCTGGAGGCCACAAGAATAAAAAATAAAAAGCCTTTCTCTAGAATGTTAGCAGAGGATGCTAACACTTAAAACATGAGTGGGAGGGAACCCAAGGAGGAGAGAGAGATGCTTAGAGAGTGAGAGAAATAAAGCAAGTGGCAACTGAGAGCATGGGAAGGCTGAATACCTACGTTGCTATCTAAATAGGGCAACCTGCAGGATATTTTTTCCCCTGAAAAAAATAAGTAAATGGATCACCTGCACCGATAATGCATCCTCCCCTTTATTTCACAAGAAAGAAAAGTACATTAAGTATATATGCCCAGAAGTGCAGTTGCTTAGGAGTCCTGATCAAGAGACAAAAATAGGATGTCAGTTTATGTAGTGATTAAAAAGTGTATTGGAAGAATTGGATCCATGCATGTTAGGATTTGGAACAAGGGAACAATCCTGTGAGTCACAGAGTCTAACAGCATTGATATTCCTTCCTGTCTAACATAGAGGAATTTATGAGTAAAGATCCTGATGGGAAAGGTCAAAATAAGCATTTCAGGTGCTGTGCCCTTTTCACCATCTCTCATCCCTCTATGTCAAGCAGGATGAAATCCTCTGAGCCTAAAATTATAAGACTAATTAGCAGGATGGATGGGAAGACATTAAGAGAGAAATGTTCCCGAGTTCAGTAAAATCTCATTAATTTAAATCCCATTTGATAAGTTGAACATAAGCTAGAATGAAACTTACAATATAGTGCAGCTGCAAAGAACACGAACTTAAGGAAGAATGACCTGCTGATTAACTTCCTTTAGCCTCAGTCTTCTCACATGTAAAATGGGGATTATAAGAGTACTTTCTTAATTACTAGGCATGGTATGATGATTAAATTGAATAGGAATTGCCAGATACTTAGCACAATTTCTAGCTACTGTTTAATAAACTGGAGCTATTATTTTTATTACTAACAACCATTAGTCGTAGAACTGCAGAATTTCTCAGCCCTAAGAGACCTCAGCAGTCACATGGTGCAGCACCCTATTTTCCGGAAAGTAAAAGGGGCCTAGATAGGTTCAGTGACTTCCGAGGTCACTCAGCCACCTGCCTCATGTCTTCCAAATAATCTCATTCAGGAGCTTCTACCATTAATGAGTCACAGAGTGTTAGCCACCTTTGGCCGAAAAGAAGTTGTTATTAGAAAGGACTTAATGTCTTCATTAAATCAAAGCCACACCGAGTTCTGCTAAGAAGCACTTGATAAGCAGTTAGTTCAAGATAGTACATCACTTAAAAGAAACAATTCTGCTTTAAAACAGAAAACATGAAAGACAGACAAACCCCAAAATTAATTCAAACTTGCAAATTCATCTTCCCTCCCCCATTCCCCCAAAGTAATATTTGTCTTTTATTCAGGTTTTCTGACTTGTAAAAGTAACTCAATATTTTTTAAAAGGTCATTTTTATAGAAGGTAAGGGTAGAAGGGAAAAGAAAGACAAAAGTAGAGAATGGAGAGAAGGAAGAAGGGTAGGAATCACACATGAAGTCTTTCAAAGAATTTGGCCTTGTTGCAGCTACAGAAAGCTGAAGGCCTGGAGTGATATGGACAGCACTAGATTAATGTGACCACTGTTTTGGCTTGTACTCTTAGTCAATACCCATACTCCAAGTCAACATAATGCAGTTATGCTTTAAAAATGCAGAATTATTTGTCTTTGCTCTTCAACTAAAATGCTCTTTTCTTGACAGACTTAAGGTATCTGTTTGTTTTGAATTGTTAAGTAACACTCTATCTAATGGAAGTGCATAAATCAATGTCATTCTCTTATGTTTTTCCATAATTCAGTTCTAATGTATGCATTTGGTGCGTGTACCACATGCAAAGCGTCTTGAGATTCTAATTGAAAGGTAAAGTTGTGTTAGTTTTTACATTAGCCAGGAGGGAAAAAAAAAGAAACAACTCCTTTTTTCTCATTTTTTTTAAATGAAGGATCTAAAACAAATGAAAAACTTTAAAATATTGATTTATCTTTATTATGGATACATAATAGTTGCATATATTTATGGGGTACATGTAAAATATTGATACAAACATACAATATTGTCACGATCAAATCTGGGTGTTTGGAAAATCTATCACCTCAAGCATTTATCATTCTTTGTGTTAGAAACATTCCCAATTCTACCCTTGTAGTTATTTTGAAAAGTCACTTGTTCTGAAGGTGGAATTAGGGCTTAATGTTTTTAAAATTCATTTTCTAGTATATCCATCTTGCCCTTCAGAAAAACACACACACAAAACAAAAACCAGTGTTACATCAATGCCTTTATTCCTGTCCTGATAGCCACACGTTGACATTTAGGCCCCAGGTTCACTGGGCTTTCGTCTGCACACCAGCTGCCAGCCTCTGACAAGCTGTGCCAGCCTCCGCCCCACCATCAGGGTTGCTTGTGGCCCGGGAGAAGGAAACAAATGCAGCTAATGAGCCAGAAAAATAACACTGGTAAGAATCAGCACAGGGATTAGATGTTTCCTATTCTTAGGAAAAGGAAACCCCCCCAAAAAAATGCCACCCTCCTGCCCCCCAACACCCTACAAAACATTCACACAACAGCTAGTAGCATTCTGAGTTTCTCTTTTAATTAAAAAGTCCAGCTGCTGTAGTGCCAGGCATTGGAAAAATAGTACAGGAACTCTTTTACCACATAATAGCAACTGCAGTCCAGGTTATCCGGAGGTGAAGTTTCTTTACCGCAGGAGCCATGGATAGGTGAGAAACATCATGGTGCAGAGGAGAGAGTAACCTCATCCTGGCAGCCACGAGCCATGTGGCTGCTGCTACACAGATGTCTCAGTCCTGTGCCCCCTCCGCAACTTTTTTTTTATTTAAGCATTGACGAAATGGCTAGCATAAATCCAATATTGCCTGTTAAAGAAGGTGTATCCAAAAAGGCTGACAGCACAGCTGAATTCCTGATGGACTGGCTTAAGAGCAAAGTAGAGGCAAGCTAAAAGTAAGTACAAACCCTAGCCTGATCTCCTGGCAATTATGTGACAAATAGAGTAACACTTCAGACCCGAGTAACCCACACATGGTTATTGCAGTAAACCTCAGCTGTTTTACTTCCCCAGTATATTTGTTTTCTGGGGCTGCCAGGACAAATTACAAGTTGGTAGCTTACAACCACACACACACACACACACACAAAAAGTATTATCTCACAGTTTTGGAGCCAGACATCTTAAAAAAAAAAAAAAAAAATCAAGGCATCAGCAGGGTTGGGTTGCTTCCTTCTGGAGTATCTGAAGGAAGATCTGTTCCATGCCTCCCTCCTAGCTGCTGGCAGTTGCCAGCAACCCTTTGCATTCCGTGGCATATAGATGCATCACTCCAATCTGTGCTTCCTCCTTCACATGGTCTTGTGTGTCTTCTCCCCTTCTAAGGACACCAATCATTGGATTCAGGGCCCACCCTAAATCTCATCTCATTCTGAAGTCCTTAGCTTAATGACATCTTCAGGGACCCCTTTTCTAAATAAAGCCATGTTCACAGGTTTGAGTAGACACATCATCGCGGTACCATCGTCGAACCCAACAAACCCAGCATCTATTCTCCTGCCTACTGGTAATAATATTTCACTTTCGCTTTAGGAAATCGATTCCACCCAGACTCCAAGGGTGACGCTACAGTGCCAACCAAGCCAATCATTGGTCCGTCCCAATAGCCTCATTGGCGGGGTCAGTCTGCAGTTCCAGCTTTTCAATTACATTAAGTCTTATTTTCTGAAAGTACTGGGGACAATTTTTTTTTTTTTTTTTGCCTGGAGTTGCTAAGTCTGTAGTTGTTAGGAAATTCAGGAAAAGCATGTATGAGAAAGTACAATTCTGCAGGGAAGACTCAGGGAATGGGGAGAGACCAGAGACCTCCTGGGCCCACCTGGACCAGAAAGCACCCTGAGATTTCAGTTATGTGTTCCACTCAAGGTCTCCTTTAGCTTCACTTAGTTGGGTTGAGTTTCTTTTATTTGCAAGTGATTTTGGGAAAAAATAAAATAAATAAACCTAGTGCATTTTTATTCATGCTACAAATATTTGGCTGCCAATAATGCACCACACGTGGTGTTAGTCACTGGGGATAAAAATGATAAAGACATAATTCCTGCCTTCAAGGAAGTTATAATCTTTTAGGAGACTGTTGAGATGTCAAGAGATTTCTGTGGCAGCTAGAAGGGAGGCTTAGAGTCCATCTAGTGTTCAATCCCAACTTTTCACCGAAGCATGGAATATAATGTAAGATCATAAGCCAGTGGGGAGTCTGAGTGCTCACTCATTAATTTGCAAACATTTGAAACAGTGTCATCACTCCCAATGCTCCAGAGAAAGACAAAGGTGTGGAAGTGAAGGGTAGACAGGGAAGATGGATCGCAGATTGTCTGGCTCTCTACAGCTAGGAGGGAGCCTGACTTCTCCCCCAGGGTATTTTTAGCTTCCTATTCTTAGAGATGATCACAGCATTCTGGTCTTCTCAGTACTTCCAAATGAGGAAAAACCAGAGACAAAAGAAAAAATCAGAGCAAAGGGCACCAGGAAGGAACTGGGTGTCCCAAGAGAAAATCTGGTGACAGCTTCTCCACCAGGTAATCTAGGCAAACTCAGTAGTGAGCTGAGTTTACTAACACAAACTCTATTAGTATATAATGGTTTTGAGTTGTAATTGTGTAGCATATTTAAAACATCATCTGTTTTCAATTAGACAATAAATTTGTTGAAGATGGAAACTCTAGAAAACATTGTTTCTTTTGGCATTCGATGTCTAAATCTCCTTCTTATATTAGGGAATCTTGTACTATACCAAACTCAACCTGTGTCCCTCCATAGGGGCTAAAAGGCCAGATGGTCTGCTCCTCAGCCTGTCTCTTGGCTAGGATGTGGGGATGAGACCCAGGCTCTGCCAAGCAGACCCATCAGCACCAAATGTTAAACTAAACATTAGTGATGGGAAAAAGTGGGACCATTCTACAAACAGTGACAAAAGTATTCACTGTGTTCATAGGAGTAGTGTGCAGGATTGCTGTTTTCAACGGTACAACTTGAGGCATCTGGTGCCCAGTGACAGTAACATCTTAACCAACCCCACTGTGCGATCTTAGATGATGCTTCTGGCTGCAGTCTCTGCACCTGCTTCTTCCGCCTTCCTAAAGATTCATGTCTTCTTACAAATTTATTTCCCAATAAAAGGTGAGAATTGGTTCCTGCTGTTTGCAACTAAGAACTCTGACTTAGTTTCTCTTAGTCATCTAGCTAACTCCAACAGAGTTAGTCAGTAAATGGTTATTTATTTGAATGTATTATCCTCTGACTCCACACCACCCCACTTTGCCAGGCAAGTACTATCATTTTTTTTTTTTTTTCCCTTTCCAACTTGTTGGAAACAAGGCCTAGAAAAACTAAATGACTTACGAAGACATATGGCTGGCAGTGAGTAACCCCTTTCCACATTGTACCAGGGGTCACACACACTGCTGCTTATGAATGCAATAGGTAAAAATAATCAGGGCATCTCTTATTTCTGACCCATATTATCACATCAAAAGTCATAAAACAAGGTTGGACTAGCCCTGAATTCCTGCTGGCACCTACGAGAGCCATGCTGACTGCTCTCTTCAGACACAGCCTACACTGCCCAGCTCACACTAGTCCCTTCACCTTGTCTTACCCCTCCCCTCTCCACTCAGGCATGTTACCTACCTGGCTGCAGAACTGTACCATTCTACCTCCAGGGAATGCAGGAAGCAAAGAAAACAGGCACTTACATTTTCTTGCTTTAGTGCTAGAAACATATTCTGGATCTAAAGTGCAAAAGCCCAGAAAGTCACCCAAAACAGCAACGTAAGAAGTCAGTATTCTGACCAATGGGTCATTGTCCAACAAGAGAGTATAGGTCAGGGGGAGGAGGGGTATCAAAATGTCTTGCCTTTGCTTCATGTTCTACCCCTTATGTGCTAACCTAGAATCTTTGTTAACAACATTCAAATGAGATCACACAGAGTACTTTTAATTTTTTTCAATCAGTTTTGTTTTCTGATTATAGAAGTATTATGCATGGTATGGTAAAAAAAAAAAAAAAAAAAAAGGTCAAGAAAAGGAGAAACAACATATAAACCATTCAGTTTCCAAACCCAAAGAAAATAATTGTTGGGGAGTGTATCTAGCATTTCAGATTCTCTTGATGCATTCTAAATGATCAAGTTCTCTACCAAGGTACTTTTGTTATAGTATGTTTCATAGCCACTGCTCAACTCCTACAAATCACGGATTTAGACAATTTAAAGTATTGAAAGGCACAAGTGGGCATCTGCAGACCTGGAGGCCGGGCAGGAGAGCTGCATGGATGCGGAAGAATTCCTGAGAGAGTCAAAGGTGAGAGAAGAGGAGGGAGAAAGTTTCTGTGCCAGTCTCCAGAAAAGACAGAGGTCTACATTTTATTAGGTAGAGAGCCAGGGAAGAAATGATGTGGAATAAGTGTCCCAGAGCTTGAGATTGAAGTAGACATCCCCCCACCCAGAAGGGAAATATGGAGGCAATGAGGCATGATGCAGTCAAAAGGACACTCTTTCAGGGGTGGGAGAAATAAATATAGCATACTAGATGTATATCCACTCCAAAGAAGAGGGTGATCAAGGCAGAAATATTGTGTTGGGGGACAGGGGTGAAAAACCAACTATTTTCAGGAGGTAGGCAAGCAAAGTAAATGAATGAAGTAGGTCAGGTATGAGGAAAGTGAAATACAATTTGCTGGAATTTTAAACACACGGAAATATTCTTCCACAAATAAGTATTCTTTGTCACTTTTTGGAAACATGGCAGCCTTCTTTGTCTTTCACTTTCACAGTAGGAAAAACAGGTCAGATACAACGATAAATGGAAGTTGATCAAGGATCGTGGTATCAAGGAGACAATGAGATGTGGCTGGGGGTTCTAGAAGAATGGAGAATTCATACCCCATCTGAAGGGCTATACCCTGGCTAATAAAAATAGCAAATCAGAATAAAACATAATATTGTCACATGTTCCAATTTTCCAAGGTAAGCCAAAATATAAATGTTTATATGTATTTTTCTGGCTTTGAAAATTGTTTCCAGGTTTTTCAATTGAATATATTAACCATATTAATCACATTCCTGTGTTTCCATAGGTCCCATGTGACTACTGTTCCATACCTTTCCAAATCACATACCATAGCAAAATAGCCACTTGAAACCCAGGGTAATAGACATTTGTGCCTTTCCTTCTCCTATACTTTGTAGTACAGTATTGTTTCCAAAACTGGCCATTAAGGGAAACATTGACAAATTCAAGCATAGCAAAAGGAAAAGGAAGGGAACTGAAACAATATGCATTGGTGAATACTAGGAACAGATATAAATAATATGGCAAGAGCTAGTGATTCAAAAAAGATAGTTGTTTAGAATTATAGAATGCTTTCTAGTTTACAAGGTACTTTCACACCTACTGTGTCATTGGAGTCCTCAATAAATTCCAGAAATAGGCTGAAAGGTATTAATACCGTTAATGGTGGAAAAGGTCTGGGAAGAGGAAAGCGAGCAAAGAGGTTGAGAGAGAGAATGAATGTATGGATATGAATGGTGGCTCACAGGCTATATGACTTACCAATATCATAAAAGTAAGCATTGAGAAGAATGACTCATTAATTTACGATAAAATGGGGAAGTTTTTATGTTGACTGTCATTTATAGAAAACCCAATAAAATTAGTGTTTTCCCCTCTAAAATACTTTGACAAAAGCATTAAATTCAATAGACTGTAATGATTGGGGAAAAAATAGTATAAGATTTTGTTTTTTGCAAAATTTACTCACACTTTGAAGAATCAATGGTGACATCTGCATCTGTTTCATGGAAAAGAATCATGATTTTTCTCCTTAAGTTTTAACTATAAAAAAGGAAAGGTACAGAATAGTAATTTAGGTCAATATGAATAATTATTATTAACACCAAGAACTATTCACATAAAGAAAATAATGTAATATGAAGAATCTTGGTATTGGGTTCTAGAATCTGCACTGTATGTGGCCTTAGCTAGACAACTATCCTTTGAGACTCGGGTGCTTCTTTTCAAAAATGGGTATGGTACTACCTGTGTATGAAAAGGGAGATGAACTGTGTATGAATTCTACAAATTTCCAGACCTTCCACAGACATACATCAAAGTAAGGTAGGCTAGTATGATTCAAAGATCTAGAAATGCATATAACATATTTATTAAATTTTAACCCATTTTGAAATTTAAAAATCTTATGGCATCTTGTCCAATCCCATTCAGCCAACCTGATGCTCATCATGTCTTACCCTAACCACACCACACCTGATAGCCCTAGGTGCTTTTAATCCCAGAGCCAGGAGACCCCAAAATAATATATTCCTAGAGTTAACAATTAGGCCAACCTTAGTTCAAAGTCCAGTTTCATAAGCTTAGCCTCTCTGTTTCCTCACCAGAAAATTGAGATCCTAAGGCCAACTTCAGAGGTTTCTGTACAGGTAGATAAGGAATGTAAAATACCTACTAAAGCCTAGCATAAAGAAATTACCCAATAACTATAGCTTGTTATTGTTGGTTTTAATAAAGTTTTATTCTGTCATTTTTATTAGGAAACTTTACATAAAGATTTCTCCATCATGACTGGAAGATTGGTTAACCCTTGACATCCAGTGCTGCATTAACATTATCTAGCGTCAAGTGTGTGTGTCCTGTAATCATCATTACTATGTCACAAGCTTCCTGAGGTTAAGAACCTCATTTGATACTTACTGAGCATCTTCTCTATGCTAGACACTTTTCTCAGACCTGTGGCTCCTGGGAAGCCTGACTCCCTCTGCTCTCACAGAGCGTATGCTCCAAGGAGAGGCAGCCTATCGACAGGTATATAAATTAAAAGCAGCTCTTGGGAGATGGTATACCATCTTCTTCTGAAGGAGGAACCCAGGCTGTGTCTTTGAGGAATAGTGGGAAGAGGTGGGGAGCTGAGAGAGGAGGGAAAATTACACAAAATAAAATGAGAGAGGTAGGCAGGATCTATGTCTCATAGGGCTTTAAGCAGAGGAGGGTTCCAAGTACATGACTATTTCATCAAGTCATACATCATTTCCTGGTGGCTGAATAAAATAATTTTGTTTCCTTTCCTTTTTGTTTGCAATATGATTTCATATCTGGGTCATTCTTGCCTTAGCCCCTTGCAAGAAAATACTGGGTATCACCCCCACATCCCCACCTGCCTTCACCCAGTCACCTGAAGAGAAATGCCAGGTGAGAAACCCTTGACCCATTTCAAAGTTCTCCCCTTCCAGCTACAAGTGGTACACTCAGTGTAACAGATCAATGAGGATTTCTTCAGCCCATATTCTACTTCTCTCTGGCATTTGAGAATTTGGCTCCACTGCCTGAGGGAGACATTTTAGGAGAGGTTTCCATAGAAACTTAAACTTTCCCTCCAGCTGCTCATGTAGTTTATCCCTTTATTTTTAAATGCACATTATTATTATTGTTTTCAATCAGCTTTTTGACTTTTGCTTTCTTGGGTTCAAATAATATCAAATCTCTAGAAACACAAGCTCTCTCATTCTCCATTCAATAGTCTCTCCTAATTATGCTTCCATGGCTGACAGAGAGGGTTATAAAAGCTTTGCTGCCATAATGAATCATTTCTCAGATTAATATTTACTGTCTCCCTTAGAGGCCCTTAGGTGGTTAGCCCTCAATCACCAGTGTACCCTTGACAGAACTGATGTTACATAAGAAGTCTTATGAAGCCATTGTCTAGCCTCCTTCCACAGCCTCTTTTCATGACACTAATCTCTTCTTGTAGATCACCACATTTCAAATCTAAAATCCACTGCACCTTCTTTCTCATTCACACAGGCTTAAGTCTCACCCACTCTGGGCATTGTAAGTGCCATTTCTTTGAGCTATGTTATACTCATTCTTAATTTATATCAAGTAGTACTTCCCAAATTAAACATTTCCTAACCTCTTGTGGGGCTGGATTCACCTGTTATGGCTTCCTCATAGCACTTCTCATAACTATAATAACATGATTACTTTGACAGCTATATGTGTGTTGTCTATCTCTGTTAAAATGTAAACTCCTTAAGGAATTATGTCTTTTGTATCTTCTGTAACATTTAACAGTGTTTTCCGAAAAATAAAAATATTACTATTTCTCTAATATAGCCATCTTAATTTCAAAAGAAGAGGAATCGAGTAACTTCTACTTTGTGCAGTTATGGAGTAAAATTTATTTTCTTCAAGGAAACAAGTATATATCATGTATTGTGAAACAACTGGAGAAAAATTAACTTATTTTGGTTTCAGTGAACCTATAATTCAATATGGTATGGATCAAAGCAAAAGATAAGCCTATTTAACAGCTGCACACAGTAATTTGAAGTGGGAATAATGCACCTCTCCACCTCTTCTGTATACAGATGAGCAACAGGTGGCAGGACTGTCAGCATGGGCCAGAATTCTCACTCTGTGTAGAAGTTAAGATAGAATGGAGGGGAAGGGAAGAGTAAGGAAAAGAGGGGAAAGAAGGAGGCGGCAGGACAGACAGAATACTAAAAAATGAGGGAAAAACAAAGACACCATACTCAAGGATGTGGGAAACAGAATAACAGAGACCCACAGGGAGACTCTAAGTCCATCTTGGAGTGGGACGAGAGAAAGGAAATACAAATTGGTTGGGAGGAGAGGCCTGGAGAAGAGATCTAACCTGCATTTTAGGGGCCTCAGAACGCTTGACAGTTTACAATTCTGTTCTAAGGAGATAGATAGATCATCCTATGCCAGATACCACCAGGAGGCTGATGTGTGAGAAGATTTCTTTAAGCCTGCAGGTCAAACCTAATCATACAGTTACGATTGCTGAATCTGTTGCGTATGCTGGTCTCCTTAGAAACGTTGCTGTAATAAATCCTTACAAGAACCTGTTTTACCAATGGGGAAGCTCAGACTTAGAAAGTATAAGGTACATTATGAAAGTCACCCAGCTGAGATGTGGCAGATTTTAAGTCTGTGTAATTCCAAAACTGAGTTTTGTTCATTATACTACCCTGGCCTGACTCAAAAAACAAAGGAAGGTTGGGGGACGGAGGGTAGGAATCCTCATTCCACAACTCAACGGGGGAGGGAGATGATGGAGAACCTGGAGAACCTACCAGGTGAATATGATATGTGGCATTCAATCAACTAAACTTTCTTTATAACATGACCATTCCCTTGCTTAACCCCCTCCAATGATTCCCCACTGCATTTAGGATAAAATTCCTAAGTCCTAACCATGGTTTGCAAGACTTTGCACCATCTAGCCCCTGCCTACCTCTGCAGCCACATTTGATCTTCTGATCCCCAGTTTCTGTCCACTTTTCAACTATGAGGGTCTTCCTCTTCCTGGTCAGTGACACACACTTATGCCAGGTACTTCTAGTAGGACCATCTGTCTTTATGGAAAGTTCCACCCTCTACTCTTCACCTGGCTTCAAGAGACTTGGGTCTTTAGAAAAATCTTTCTATATCTCATGATGTAATTCAGGACCACACTTTCCTTTTCTCCATTGTACCTTACATTTTGCCTTCATATCACAATACTACAATAACCTCTGCATATTTATTCATTTGATGATTTGGCTAATGCCCACTTGCCCCACTAGATAATAGACTCCAGAAGGACAGGGATTGTGTCTCTTATTCACTGTGGTATCCCAACCCACAGTACAGTGTCTAAGACATGGTGGTTATAAAAACTCAATTTTTTGTTAACCATTACCATGACTTTTATTCAGGAATGCTGCAGAGGAAATGTCTAAAATAAGTGAGGTAGTGAGATGACCAGTGAGGAAATTTCATTTACAGCCATGGCCAATGCTAAAAGGTTTGCTTGTAATTTGACTTCCTACAAGAAGCAACTTAAACTACTCATAAATAGTGAACATCCTTTGGACAAAAGTGAAACTGTCCCCATTCCCCATGTACACATATACTGCTGCCTGCACCAGCTTATTTTTAATCTATCTCATGAGTTTCTTATGTCTTTGTTTTCACAGATTTTTTTTTTATAACCATTCCTTCTTTATTCCAGACACCCATCAGAAAGCCAATGCCATAGAGAATCAGGTCCTCAACTACCATTAGGAAAATGAAAAACATGATGAATCACCAACAGTATTAGCATGAAAACAGTCTCTGAGCCAGACTGAGCTCAAATCTGCTCAGAGTCATCAAGGCACTGCCACACAAATGATTTTGATATCACAATTCTAGCATTTTGAATTCATGTGGTACTGAAGTCAGAAACCTGAACTCCAGGAAAACAAAAAATCTCTTATTATGCAAATAGTTTTAGACACTAAAAAAGGGAGAAATGAAAAGATAAGCAAACACAGACTGCATAATGCCACCTGGCTTCTAAAATAGTACTCTCTAAAAGTTTTAATAGGTGTCAGCTCATCTGAAACAAAGGTCTCTAATCACATAGAAAGTGTTTTACTCAAATGATTTCATTTTCTATTTTGGTAACTCTTCCAATGGTGTGATTGTGCTTTCAGAGAAAAGAATAACAGGAGACCCTGAATGTTTTCCTTGTATTGGGAGTAATTTCTATCTTTTCTGCCAAATAACAAATGGGCAATCATGCTGCATGCTTATTCAATCAGTACTGGTTATGTGCCAGGCACAGTGCTTGGCACTGGGGATAAAGTATGGAGCAGATACAGAGAGGACCTGTCTTCCTGGAATTTGCAGTCTTTCATAAACATGCATGCAGCTTGTCCACTCTAGAGATGTTTCTCTTTCTACTAAAATGCATGCATTATGGCACTTTATCTTTTACAAAGTTCTTTTACATATACCACTTTCTCATCCTCTTGAGGACTCTAATAACGACATGAATGTAAAGATTTTCTCTTACAATGAAGAAGGAAAGGCTCAGAGTCCAAAAGTACTGGCAACAAATCACATAAAGCCTGTTCTTTCAACCACACTGATAGCAAGGAAACACAGCAAATGTTTAACATGCACTTATAAAGGCTAAACATTTATATCCATTCTCAGTTAATTCTTAGAACAAACTTGTAATTCCCTACTTAAAAAGTGGTATGACTGTGACTCAGAGGTCGAGTAACTTATTATAAGCCAAACATTCAACTAAAAAGAAAATTCTGAACCCAAGCAATGTGATTGGAGAGCTGGCATTCAACCACAGCAATGTGTTGTCAAGATAATATAAACTGGTCATGTTCCTTATTTGGTAATAGTTGGAATAGCTATCCTTATAATCCATTTGAAAATAGAGAAACTGAGGCCTATGGAGGTTAAGGGCCACATTCAAGGTCATACAGTCTAGGATGAAGTTAAAATAAAATTTAAATCCCCAAGATGTGAAATTCAACTCAGCTTCCACTTGACCAAGGCTTCTTAACTCCTCACAATGCAAGAGAAGATATTTTGAGAGACCATCCAGTCTAAACTGATGCTTTAAGGTCAAGTGAGTGGTCTTCTTATACTGAATCTGGATTTGGTCACCATGCTCAGGTGTAAGCAAGAGTTGAAACTGAGACATTCAGAGTGGAAGGCTCAAGGCTACCAAACACCTCATCAGTCCAGGAGTCCCTATTTTCAATGAGATTTACCTTTGGCTAATATATAATATGATCTCTAGGGACAGATCACTTCTTTCCTTCTGAATAATGATGTTAGGAGAGCCATTTCCATTAGAAAGAGGGTAAGAGAACGGGAAGTGCATTTGCGTATAATACAGCGTTTGTGAAAAGAGAATAGGGAGATAGTTGGAGGGCAAGGTAAAATCCAGGTCACCCATTCAACAACAACAACAAATGTGTATAACAACAACTATCTATATATCTGTATTTATATCTATATCTATTAGATATTTAGTACATTGTATATTACCAATGCGATGTTTAATCCTGGAGAAAAAGATGAATATGACATAGTCCTTGGCCGTAATAATCTAGTAGATACAGAATTAGAGGACTCAGAGAATATAATATTTTTCTTCAGATACCAGAAAGCCACTAAAGGTTTTCAAGAAGAGGATGGTGTGGCCATAACTGTTCCTCCTACAGATTCAGACACTGATTTGAGAGAGACTTCAGAGGTTAAAGTGTCCTCCCCTGAACCACAGATTTCCATGAAAAAATGCTGTACTAGCCTACGCAGTAGCCGCCTATGGCTATGGAGCACTTGACATGCAGCTAGGCAAGCTGGCTGCCCTACAAGTATAAAGGACATGCAGGACTTTGAAGATTTAGTATTGGAAAAAAAACAAAATTCCATTAAAATGTTATATTGATTATACATAGATGTGATAACATTTTAAATATATTGGGTTAAATCTGTTATTAAGATTAATTTTACCCATTTCTTTTTACTCGTTAATGTGGCTACTAGAACACTTACAATTATGTATGTGACTTGCATTGTTTTTCTTTCAGACAGTGCTATTGCATAGAATTCCTGGTAAATGTTCACCCCGGTTTTCTAGAGCATTTCTCCCAACTGCACATTCACTGGCTCTTGAGGAATTCCATTGTGCTGCTCAATAGGTCTGCCTGCAGGTCTTTTTGGGAAGCCACAATCTTTCTGTAGATTCTACCCACTGGGAATCATGATACCCTAGGGTGTCCTTCCAACAGTGATGTTCAACTGTATTTTTCCCCCATCTGTCCAACATCTTCCAGTCTTTTGTCTTAAGTAAACACCTTCAGTGGGTTTTATTACTCCTTGCACAATATGTTTTCCAGGCCTCCGATGATTTTTATCATCTTATCTCATACACTCTAAATTAACAGTACTTCCTTGGAAAGAAAAAAAAGTTTCTTTAATTGTCTGGTTGGAGGTAGCAGGGTATGGTAGAAATACCTCTAGACTAGAGATCACAGGTAGGTTTTCTTCCCAACTGCTGTGATTTAGATATGGTTTGTTTGTCCTTACCAAAACTCACGTTGACATTGGATCCTCAGTATGGCAGTGTTGGGAGGCCTGATCTAGTGGGAGGTGTTTGAATCATGCAGCAAGATTCCTTACAAATAAATCAATGCCCTCCCACTGAGATGCGTGTGTTCTCATAGGACTGGATTAGTTCCTGAGGGAGTGGTTGTTAGAGTCTGGCTTCCTTGGTTTCACTCTTGCTTCCTCTCTTGCCATGTGAGCTCTTTACACATGCCAGCAACTGTTTACCAAGAGTTGAAGTAGGCTGAGGCCCTCATCAGATGCAGATGCTGAATTTTGACCTTTCCAGCCACCAGAACTATGAACTACAACTCTTTCCATATAAATTACCCAGTCTCAGGTATTCTGTCATAGCAACACAAAACACAGACTAAGACACCACCTCTTCCATCAGTGTACAACCTTGAGAAAGTAATTTCACCTTATATTTAAAAGCATAGTAAAGCCAATTTAAAAGTAAAATAAAGGTTGGGGGTTTTATACATAGTTCTCTGCTGTAAACCTAGTCTTTAACTGCTCAACACTCATGTCTCCTGCCAATAGAATTCACTCTCAAATCATGTAATTTCTGCTGTTGTGTGAGGGAAGAGAGTCAGGTTAACCTTACATCTCCAGCTTTAGGGAAGGCTGAACCCTGGCCTGGAGAGGTAAAGTCACAGAAATTGGTTTAGTGATGGGTACAGTACTCAGTTGAGGCAAATGCATTACATGGAAAGAGCCAGCTTGAGAATAAAGCAACAGAGAAAGCAGAACTAAAATATACTGGGAATGGGGGACAAGACCTAATAACATAATTCACATTATTTGAATGCCTGGTTCACCTGTGCTTAAAGTAATATATTCCTTGGTTTTAAAACACAAACACACACACACACACACACACACACACACACACACACACACACAAATGAATTAATAAATTCTTTGTATTTCTTAAGCTAGTTTGAGTTTACAACCAAGAGCTCTGACTAATGTATTGTCCATCTCTAAAATATTTCTAGATGCTTTATTTCATTCTAAGCCCCTCTGATTTGTCATGTATGCACCTACCCTTACAAACAAGTAGCAATGTTTTCCAAGTAAACATAGAAGGACAGACATTTTACGATGGCAGAAGACAGGGATGGTAGAGCCCCAATTCTCTTTCCTTTCCTCTGAAGAAGCATATCCATTAATCATTCTCCCATGTCATGCAGAAACCACATGGTCAACATTTAAATTACTCAAATTGTCATTTCACATTAAAATGATATTTGTTATGTATTTCCTCTGAAGTGTGTGGCAAGTAATTAAATAACATTACAGCATGCCTCATCTTATAAAATCAATGTGTGTACAAAAGCCAAATTGGCCTTCCATTAAAATTCCCAATACACTTTATCTGTTCTTCTGATTGATTCTCAGTTGTCAATATCTCTCAACCCTTAAGCCTTCTAGATTTCTTCCTATGCCCCCATATCTACCTAACAAGTAGGTTTTAATATAGCACCCTAGAACTAAAAAGGGCCTTAAAAAATGGCTACCACCCTGCTCCCTCAGTGTATAGAGTTCCAGATGATAGGACGTGACTCTCTCAACGTCTCTCAAGCAGTAAGTTGGAGACAAAATTTTTGCAAGAGTTTAATGTTCCTGAAATATATCATACAGCATCTGTATTCTAAATGGAGCCCCCTGTTTATAGGTCTCTTTGATTATGCAAATCATCTCCAAATTTGAACATTTTTTAAAACAAGATCAGATTATTCTATTTTAGCTTTCAAAAACTGGGTTTTTCCTTAATTTGGGTGTGTAAGATGTTATTAAATACAAATAGTCACTGCTATTTATGTACCCTGTATCTGGTACATGCTTAATGGGCACTATGGGGCTTAGTCTTCATAAAAATCTCTTTGAGACTGGTACTGTTAGAATCCCCCTTTCACAGAGAAGGAAGCTGGGTTTGAGAGGCTATACACTTGGCTTAAGTGAGACATCTGATAAATGGCATGCAGGATTGATTCCATTTCCAGTTCTGATTCCAGAGCCTGAGCATTTAACATGAATATTCTATATCCTCAGAAAGATTAGGCAAGCTTTTTATTAGAACATGTCTGAAAACAGACAAGCCTTTCAGATTTAAGACCTGCAAAATTTTTTCAATATCTTACCAGACAAAACTATCATATTGCTGGTGAGAATTTAGAATAATATAGCTTTTTTGGAAAACAGTTTGGAGGTTTCTCAAAAATCTAAACATAGAATGACCACATGACCTAGCAATTCCATTTCTATGTGTATAACCAAGAGAAATGAAAACATGTCCACCCTTCCTCATCGAGTAACGTGCATATAGCCCAGAATCCCAAGAAACTGAAAAAGGATCCAGAGGAACTTTGATCACTGCAGGCTCATTTGCTGCCTCAGGCCAACCAGGTGTTTCATCAGATGTGCACAACTTGAATGAACTGCACTGGTGCCTCAAATTCTGCTATACAACTTTGAGCCTAAAAAGAAAGGTAATTACTGTTTTATTTCTGACTTCCACATCTCATGAAAATGTCTCTTGTGGTTCATGCTAATCCATAACTATGCAAGAAATAACTCTTGGAACAATAGTCCAGCTTTGCTAAACAAATTGACCACAATTATTATTAAAGAATTTGAAAGCCAGATAGGTAATGTTACACAGTACATAAATACATTTTACCCTTAAGAAGAAATGCAAACTTGTCCTAAATTCCTGGGTCTAATCTCCTTAAATTTAAAAAAAAATTCTGCAAAGGGTACATTTTTTAAATCAAGGTTTCTCAGCCTCAGCATTACTGACATTTTGTGCTAGATAATTCTTTGTTACTGGTGCTGTTCTGTGCATTGTAAGGTGCTTAGCAGAATCCTTTGCCTCAAGTAACTAGATGCTATAGCATCTTCCCAGTCTTGGCAAGCAGACATATCTACAGACAATGCCAAATATCTTCCAGAGGGAAAAAAATCACCTCCAACTGAGAATCATTTCATTGACCAGTATAAAATATGCAGCCCCTTTGTTTTGGAATAAACGAGTTGAAAACAGATTACATATTATGCTGTTTGTACATTTAATTTCATGCCACCACACTCCAGCATGGGCAACAGAGTGAGATCTCATCTCTATATAATAGATTAGACATTATACTGTTTGTACATTTAATTGCATAGGTTATGTTTTTTGATTATGTAAAACCTCACCCAACATAAACATTAATTCACTGCATTGGAAGAGACTCTCTCTGTTGGTTCAATGTTGAGTCAAAGCACAAAATCAAGGTTCAGTTGGTCAAGGTCACTAGTTAAAAACACCATGAATGTGTTAGCTTCAGAGATTCAACCTTATATCCCAACAAAAGGAAGGATACAGTAGAGTAGGTAAATCTGCATTTACTGCCAGAAACTTTGGCAAAAACACTTCCCTTAATGATGTAGTAAAAGGCTACAGAGATGATACTCTCAAAATGGTGAATAATGTTTCTTGGTCATGTCAAAGTATCTCTCATTATTATTTTAAAAAATAGAAGGCTGGGCATGGTGGCTTATGCCTGTAATCCCAGCCCTTTGGGAGGCCAAAACAGGAGGACCACTTGAGCCTAGGCTTTCAAGACCAGCCTGAGCAAACTAGCAAGACCTCATCTCTACAAATAATAATAAAAATTAGCTGAGTGTTGTGGTGCATACCTGTGGTCTCAGCTAATTGGGTGGCTGAGGCAGGAGGAGGATCACTTGAGCTGGAGCAATTGAGGCTGCAGTGAGCCATGATCATGCCACCACACTCCAGCCTGGGCAACAGCATGAGACTTCATCTCAAAAACAAAAGTGAAATTGTTGGTCTCACTTAAGCATTAATTCTTGAATGGCTTACCCTATGATAGCTGCACATATTTTTAAAAAGACTAGCATGACCAGTTAACATTATCAAAAGCACTTAACTAACTGGTTACACCTTGCCCATATCAAATCATACTCAAACTCAGGGGTCCCCAACCCACAGGCCATGGACCACCACCAGTTTCTGGCCTGTTAGGAACTGCGCCACACAGCAGGAAGTGAGCAGGGAGTGAGCGATAAAAGCTTCATCTACATTTACAGTCACTCTCCATCACTGGCATTACTACCTGAGCTCTGCCTCCTGTCAGTTCAGTGACAGCATTAGATGCTCATAGGAGCACAAATCCAATGATGAAATGCATATGTGAGGGATCTAGGTTGCGTATTACTTATGAGAATCTAATGCCCCTGATGATATGTCACTGTCTCTCATCACCTCCAGGTGGGATCATCTAGTTGAAGGAAAACAAGCTCAGGGCTCCCACTGATTCTATATTGTGGTGAGTAGTGTAATTATTTCATTATATATTACCATGTAATACCAGTAGAAATAAAGTGCACAATAAATGTAATGTGCTTGAGTCATCCCCAAACCATCCCCTGTCCCCCAGTTTGTGGAAAAGTCTTCCACGAAACCAATCCCTTGTGCCAAAAAGTTGGGAACCACTGTGCTAACCCAAAGATAGAAAACTTCAGTATCATCAGGAGCCAAGTAGACAAAATTAAGCCCACAGAGAGTCATAGGAACTACACTGAACTGAAAAGTCTATGCCTCACCTAGAAAGTAAGCCATTTCTGCTGATGCCCTTTAAAAAGTTGTGACTTTGAGAAATCCAAGAGCTTGTATAGTTGTATGAAATTACTTGGCAACCGATTCAATTTTTAGAAATCATCACAATGCAACATCATGGGGGGGAATATGTATGTTTACATCTGTGTGTGTATATGTATGTATTTGTGTGTAAAATGGCTGAATCACTCAAGCTGGTACAATATGTATATTGTTTGTGCATAGATATGTATGGTACATGCATATTATTATGTATATAAGATATGTATGCCTATGTATACATGTATATTTGTGTATCTGTAGCCTGAATTCACCCATCAGGAGGCTAAGTTATTACTATTACTACAAACAACTAATAAATGTAGTTATTTCAAAAAAAATCTCTTCCCACTTAACTCTAAGTTGTTTGTCAATAACAATATCAATAACTTAATGTCACCCACATGGTCCAAGCACCAATAAGCTTACTGTTCTGGAGATCAGTAAGGAAATCTTACTTCCTATAAGTCATCCAAATTGGAAAAGAAATAAACTGTCTGTAGAGAACAGGGTCTTATCTATAGAAAACCCTAAAGAATCTGCCAAAACAAAGCTGATAAACAAAGTTGCAGGATACAAAAATCAACATGCAAAAGTTAGTAGCATTTCTCTACACTAACAAACTTAAAAAAAAATCAATTTACAATAGTTACCAAAAACAAAAGCAAAACAAAACAAAACAAAACAAAAAAACACACATTTAGGCATAAATTTAACCAAGAAGGTGAAAGATCTGTGCACTAAAAACTATAAAACATTAATGAAAGAAATTCAAGAAGGCACAAATAAATGGAAAGATATCCTGTGTTCATGGATTTGAATCTTGTCAATATGTTCATGCTACTCAAAGTGATCTACAGATTCAATAGAATCTCTATCAAAATTTCAATATCATTTTTCATAGAGAAGACACAACTTTAAAATTCATATGAAATCACACACACACACACACACACACACACCCCTGAATAACCAAGGCAATCATAAGCAAAAAGACCAATGCTGGAGGCCCCACACTACCAAATTTCAAACAATACTACAAAACAATAATAATTAAAACAGTATGATATCCACATTAAAAAATAGACACATCAACCAATGGAATGGAATACACGGCCTAGAAAAGGACCACTGCATTACGGCAAAGTGGTCAACAAAGATGCCAAAAATATAGACTAAGAAAGATAGTCTCTTAAATAAGTATTGGGAAAACTGGATATCCACATGCAAATTAATGAAACTGGAGCCTTGTCTCACACCACAATCAAAAATCAACAAAAAAATTTTTAGAAGACAAACATAAGACCTGAAACTGTAAGTCTACTAAAAGAAAACATAGGAAAACACTGTACAACATTTATCTGAGCAATGATTTTAGTTTTGACCACAAAACACAGGCAACAAAACATGGTTTACATCAAAATGAAAAGCTTCTGCAAATCAAAGGAAATAATTAACAGTGAAGAAACAACCCATGGATTCAAAGAACATATTTGTAAGCCATACATATGATCATTGTGTCAGCATAAAAAAATATATAAGGAATTCAAACAACTCTGTATAAAGAAAAATAATCTAATTAAGGATGGCCAAGAGACCTGAATAAATGTTTCTCAAAAGAAGACACATGAGTGGCTAATAGCTACAGAAAAATTGCTAATATTACCACTAATCACTAGGGAGATAGACGTTCAAACTACAATAATATATCACTTTACACCTACTAAAACAGCTGTTATCAAAAAGACAAAAGACAACAAGGTTGATAAGGACATGGAGGAAAGGGAACTCTTGTACCCTGTTGGTGGGAACGCAAATAGTATAGTATGCAGGGTTCCTAAAATAGCAAACATAGAATTACCATATGATCTAGCAATCCTGCTTCTGGGCATTTATTCAAAAGATATGAAATAAGTATGTCCAAGGGATGTCTGCATTCCCAGGTTCACTGCAGCACTATTCTCAATAGTCAAATTGTACAATCAACCTAAGTGTCTGTCCATCAATAGAATAAAGAAAGTGTGGTAGAAGCTTCTTCAGATAAATTTAGAATAGATAAAGCATGGTGTATATACACAACAGAACACTATTCAGCCTTAAGAGTAAAAAATTTGTCATTTGTGACAACATTATGGAATTGGAGAACATTATTCTAATTGATAAAAGCCAGATACAGAAAGACAAATACTGCATGTTTTACCTATCTGTGGGAATCTAAAGCAATTTAACCTATAGAAACATAGAGTACAATGGTGGTTACCAAGGGCTGAGGGTCGGGGGAATAAGGAGATGATAGTCAAAGGGTACAAAGCCTCAGACAGGAGGAATAAGTTTTATTCTTTTTGAGATCAGTAGCACAGCATGCTGAATATAACTAATAATTGAGCATTGTACTTTGAAATATCGCTGAGCAAATTTCTAATGTTCTTATCACAAAAATGTTGAATATTTGAGGTAATAAAAGAAAAACTTATTTCCAATGTTATAAGAGAAAACTGAGGATCGGAGAGCTAATATGAATTTTTCAACATCACAAACCTTGGAAGTAGTAGAGCCAGGGCTCAAATTCAAGTCTCTTAAGTGTTTACCCAGTGCCCTTTCATACTGAGAAATATCCAGAGCACTGCTGAAAATAAACTGGCTTAAATTAACACTAACCTATGAGGGCTTTGTGTGTAGTCTTCATTCCTGAAAAAGGTTCTTTTTGGTCCTGTACTTCCCCAGATAGGTTGACAAAGGTTGTGTTGAGAACAAATTGTGCTATCTTGCATGTGCATCAATTTCGTGAATATTTCCATTTACTATGTTGCAAACCCCTTCAGCACCATCATGATGTGGAAGTACGTGCTTTATTGCTTCTAAATATTTGAATTCCAATTGTGAGACTTGTCAATCTACCTAGACTCATAAGTTGACATAGCCTGATTTTCTGTTTCATGACAATATTGTTTAGTATTTGCTGGGCTGTATTTGACATGAAATTTTTTATATTATATTTAGTCAAATAGATTGAAAGCTCCTAAAATAGTCCTTTCTTTAAATTTGCACAACATTGCATTTTTTTTTCTTTTCTCATTTTTTTTAACTCTGGTGAGTCTATCTATTATTAAAGTAATTACAAAATGTTTCTACATTAGAAAACTGTCAAGTACATGAAACCCAGCATGGTGTGAATTTCAGGTTTTGAAGAAAGGATTCAAGAGTCTTCTTAGTCTCCTGAGAGTCCTTTCTCACAAGAAGAACTTAGATTCGCTGCAGATAACATGGTTATCTGCTAGCATCCTTTAAGAAAAAGAAGTGTTATTTACAAATCAAATAAATCAATCTCATTTCTCCTTACCCTTTTCAGTAATTTTCTGCATCTTTTCATTTTTTACTTGTTAACATCAGTAAATAAAAAAGCAATATGCTAAAGAAATCAAGAAGTTTTCAATTCCTCAACTGCTTGAGGGACAGTGAAATTTCAGGAAATCATGTCAGCTCTGGCTTTAAAATAGCTTTCAGATGTATCCTTTCTCCATCTCCAGTTTTATCCCGTTACCTCTACATCATCAATGTTGCTTGAGCCAAAAATTTTATCTGTCTAGATATTTGCAATAGCCCCTTTCTCGTTTATACTCTCTGCCTCCTCTGATCCCTTCACCACAGAGCATGTGTAGCAGAAGTTGCTGGTTGCCTTCCCTTTAAGGAACCGTATGTAACAAAAACTTGATTTTCTTCTGGATAGAAATGTACTCAGCTAAAGAGGCTGTATTTCCCAGTTTCCCTTGTAGTTAGAAGTAGCTAATTATTTGGAAGTCAGTGGGCAAATTTTCCACAAAAATGGAACAAAGGGACAGATTGCTTCCATATGATGCTAGTACCTCTCTCCTCTCCCCCGCTACTTTTCATCTGGAAGAAAAAAGGGATGCTGGAGCTTTAGCAGCCATCTCATGCATTTCAGAATGCAATTCAGGGCCAAAGAGAGAAAAGAAAAAAGGCAGGGACCTAGGTCCCTCATGATTCCACTGACCTGCCATACCTGCCCCAGACTGCATGACTGCCTTCTTTTTCTCCTCTCTCTCAATCTCTCTTTCAGACCTAACTGATATGTTTGAACCACGGTCATTACAGCTGGAACTATCTTCTTTGAGCAAGCATGCAAAGTGATGGTTTTAAAAGGCAAATCAGACCAACTCATTACAGGTACATGCTACCACGCCCAGCTAATTTTTGTATTTTTTAGTAGAGATGGGGTTTCTCCATATTGGTCAAGCTGGTCTCGAACTCCTGACGTCAGGTGATCTACCCGCCTTGGCTTCCCAAAGTGCTGGGATTACAGGTGTGAGCCACTGCACCCAGCCTAACTCATTAACCTTTAAACTCATTCAGATTCTCATCTGCTTGTTATGGCTAACATGGCCCTGAATGATTTCATACCAATATCTATTAAAGCACCCTTCACATCATAATACTTCAGGTATCTCCCTTTAATTTCTCCTACTTGTTCAGACTTTTTCTTTCATATTTGCCGGTCTCAGGACCTGAACAGTGTAACTGGTCCCTTCTCCATTCTTCAGATGTCATCTCAAGTAGCACTTCCTCACAGGAACTCTCAACTTTTCTAAGCTGAAGGTTTTACAAGATGGCCTTCTACCAACTCCACCATCTTGTTCATTCCTATCACAAAACAGATCACAGTCCTTAATTATCTTATTTACTCCCTTGCTACTTGTCTATCTCCACAGAGCAGAGGCCTTCTTAGTCATAAAAGCTCTGTCTCAACAAATACCTGTTAAATAAATGATAAGTGCATAAAATTCTCACTACTGCTCTGCACAAAACCTTACCTCCTGCCCCCTTTGCTCTAGTAATGTGTAAATCCAATTACATGAGGCTATCAGTTTAAACTCCTCCTAGAGATGCAAAATAAAAATAAATTGCATCATGTAGTAAATAAGCCTTTTTCTGTGATCTAGTCATATATCCTCCACTACCCATACTTCCTGAAATGTAAAATCTCTCTCCTTTGCATGTGTAGTTCCTGCTAATTAAAAGATTTACCTAGCTGAATGCTGACCGCTTGACAATTTCTGAGGCATCACCCTCTTCATAAGACTTCCTGGACTCCAGCTCCCAAATCTGGGTTAGTTGTCCCTTCTTACAGAGGTTTGGAGATGATCACATAACGTGGTATGCTTCTGGAGCAAGTGCACTGACTTTGGAATCAGACAGTTTAGGTTCAAATCTCTTATCTGTCACTTGGTGACTATTTGGTCTAGAACTGTTCCAGTCATCATCTGTAAAAACTAAAATGATTGCAGCCTAGGGGAGAATATATGATTGACATCACATAATGCATGTAACACACCTGCTAAGTTACAATCAATGGTGACTACATTATCATTAACAATATTGCTACCTAATCAGCACATGACACCCTGTGTATACTACTCTCACATGTTTACCAGTGTAATAAATATGCATATAGTTGTTTGAGATGGAGTTTCGCGCTTGTTGCCCAGGCTGGAGTGCAATGGCGACATCTCAGCTCACTGCAGCCTCTGCCTCCTGGGTTCGATTCTCCTGTCTCAGCCTCCCAAGTAGCTGGGATTACAGGGGGATGCCACCACGCTTGGTTAATTTTTGTATTTTTAGTAGAAACGAGGTTTCATCATATTGGTCAGGCTGGTCTCGAACTCCTGATCTCAGGTGATCCACCTGCCTCAGCCTCCCAAAGTGCTGGGATTACAGGCGTAAGCCACCACGCTCAGTCTAACAGTATAATAAATATTATGTATCTTGACAGTTTTTTTCACTAAATTGTGTGTCCACGATAAAAGGGGTGGTTTGTAATGCCTCTTTTTAACTCATAATGTCAAGCATCATACCTTGTACAAGGTGAGTGTATAACTGATCATTAAATCTACTGTGATGATGAACATATTGAGTGCAATCTCTGTGCCTGGCACCCTGTTATAGGCACAGCAGCTACCAGGCTGGCCATGATGCTTGCCTCCATGGAATTATCTATTAGAAGTAGAGAGTCTGACAAATAATTTCAACTGTGAAAAATGTCAAAGGGGAAAGCAAGGGAAGCTATGGGAACATGTGGTAACAGGATTAAACCTTGTCCAGAGGGACAAGGATTCATTGCCTTCTGCATCTTTGAAACTTGTTAGACCCCAGCAAAAAACCTCACATGGCAGGTATGCAACAATTGTTCATTAGTTTCTTTGTAAGAGATATCAAGCATGTACTATTCCGTTGAAGGTTGCTCCTCTTCAAACTTTAGCTCTCCAGATACCCATCACATTTTACAACCCTGATGAAGCTTGATGGTCAGCAGATGATTGGATTAACTTAGAAAAAAAAGAAAAGCAAAATTTGCACATAAACGTAAACATTTTATTTGTTCTTATTTTTTAAAAAAGCATATTATCCTGGCAGGCCAGGGAGATGGAAATTTTTTTTTAAAAAATAACAACAAAAAGAATGCTAACCACAAGGTTAATGCTGAGCGGTTGTGGAAAACACAGAAGACATAAGAGAAGAAAGCACAGCAAATTACCAGAACTAAGTGGAAATCCTGAGTGGGTTAATGTGCTAGGACAGTCTCATAACAAGTAATTAATTTTCATTATCAATCTGTACAAACAAGTTATGTCAACATAACTATAAATAGCTGCAGAAGCATGGATTTGAGGTTTTGGAATTTTCTTACAACCTAGGATGTTGGTGCTACACAAGTCTATCCACACATTGTTCATGTCAGCTGCATTCTCATGTAACCGTCTCTCGGAATGGTGAGCATAGACTATAGATAATGGGTTAGAAAGTACACACTCTATAAAACAGAAGTTGCTTGAATTCTAGTTGTGATGCATAATGACCATGTGACTTGGATAAAATAACTTCTGTTAACCTTAATTTCCTGTTCTGAAAAACTGAAAAACTCCTGTCTTACAAGGTTGAAACCCAGTCTGGAAAAAAGAAAAATAGGAAACTATGCTAAGAGTTAAATTTCTTGTCAGTGATGCAAAAACAATTTCCTCTGAAATTCATCAGGCTTTGTGAAATGTACCAGACCTCAACTTTCCAGTGCCAATAGGCAGTTCCAGGTGAAGCAATTACCAGGTTGATTGCAGGGGCCGGGAACTGCTGCAGTGAGTCACTGATTAAGAGATTGATTTGGATTTCTGTTTGAGCTGTGTTTGATTAGCTTGCCCATGACAGTGAGCAATCCAGTCTCAATGGGCACATTCCACTGGACACAGAATAGCTCCATATTCCCAGCTCCAATTGCCATTCAGGAAAGAGGCATAAGTTGGTATCATTAACACATGTTCATTTATTTTAATGGGGCATTAAGACTGATTTATATGGTAGCAGTAAAGAAGAAAGATGATTCCAGACTTATACCTATAGAAGAGCACTTAACATTACCTTGCCAATAAGCCTTCTGAAAGGATGAATACCAATGCCCTCAATTCAGAAAACCATTTCACTGTGCCACCAGATTTGTCATCAAAAAGGAGCAGGAGCACCAGAAAATCAGGTTCAACTTGCATGTTTCTTTCTGCAATAAAGCTCATATTACTACAGGAGAACTCAAATGTTAGTGGAGACCAAAATCACATTTACTTTTCTGAATTTCTAAGAATAAACTGCTATAATTCCTCTTAATCAAAATGCTTTTCTTTTATTGGTAATATTTTAAGATAATGGCATAATCAGTATTGATTTTACTGCTACACATCATAACAGTCTTAAGAGCACTCAGCTACATTTTTTTTTCCCAGAAAAGTCAGCAAAAACATTGCAGTTTATCTCCTCATATATTTTCTCCACTTCAGCATTAGTTCCTCCTCAATTCGTGTTTGCTATTCTGCTTCCCTCTTCCCCATGGTTGTCCCTCTCTCTGCATCATTAATCAATGGTGGTTCTATGAGAAAAGAACCATGGAGATGAAAATAGCATAACTCATGTCTGCTAACATCAGGCTTACACCACTGAAAACATAGGAAAAAAATACCTTTCTGGGAAAGGCCCTGAAACAATTGGTTAAAAGAGAGCCTTCAGTGCCTGTATTTGTATTGATGTGAAGAGAAGTATTTATTTGTAAGCTATTTAATTTCTCACTTGCCCATTAACCCTCAATTTTGTGAAGACAAAATCTGACTCTGAATCTTCACCATCAAATCCTCAGTTATTATTTGTCACACACAGCACTCAATAAATGCATTTGTTTTCTGGCACTATTCTCCTCCCTGGTCACTATCACCCCTCTTTGTGTAAAAATGACAGGCAATCATCTTCCACTTTGGCTTTATTCAGACCTTTACAGGCTGATATGGCTTCTCATGTTCATCCCAGAACCTTGATGCAATGGTCCATTTATTGTACAAACAGATAAAATAATATTCACAATGATAGATTGTAAGAAAAAGTAATTTGAGAAGTTCAGAGCTGGAAAGGGAAGAAAGTTCCCAAAGTAACAGCTCTACTTAAGTCTCTACTCATGTTCTGATCCAATAGGATCAAAATTCTATTTTCAGTCAAGTGATAGAATCCAAAGCAAATATTAAAAAATGTTTACCACAAAAGCTGCACATGTTTCAGTATAAGCTCCATTATTACTATCAAGACAAGAGCATCTGAAAATTAGAGACATGTTTTATATGTGAAACTACTTTACACTGGCTTTCAAACTCAATATACCAGTGTTTGTATTAATAGTACCTCACTCTTCCAAAAATAAATGCAATCAGGCCTCCAGATACTTCTAAACATATTGGACTTTTACTTTTCACCTGATCACAAGAGATTTCTCAGGTGTTTCTGATTTTTATGTATCAAAAATAAGGTATAACACATATCCATTGATCTCCCACATCTCTGATGCTGTATCTTGTTAGTTTGAAATGAATTCATTTTTATTTTATCTTTCTTTCAATTTAACACCATCCGTAATTTCACATAAGAATCAACTCTAATATGCTCATATCTCATCAAGAAAGATAATGGCCCTGCCAAGAAGATATATTTTTTTTTGGATGTGATTCTTCAGTGAAGCAGAACTTTGTAGAAGCAGAGCGACTGGAATGACATTTCTGATTTTCATAGATTTAACTGACCCTGACATATTCTCAGGAGAAATGGCTCTGTCAATCAGGGTAACATCAGATTTAAATTGCTTATTTTGGTATTACTACCCATTGCTTTCCTTTATGCCAAACATCTAAGCTGATGAATTTATTATTCAATAGTTGGTGATTTCATCCATACTGTAAAATAAAAACAATTCAAGTAAGTAATCCCAGGAAACAGACTGTTCTCAGTTCATAAAACCTAGTTCTCCCATCTAATATTTTAAGCCCTAAAGTCTTTTGAATTGTTAAAGCAATGGGACAAAATTCATGATTTATCTCCTATTTATAGGAAATGGCAGAGAGAAACTGTGCCCATACAAGTAGATGAAGTAAGAAGGAATGTTTTTGGTGTGATGTGGCAACTAGCGACATCTAAACTGTGTGTGTGTTTGTAGAGGGGCAGTGAGGGGGAAAAAACCTTTCCGGTTCTAATTACTTATGTGACATATCCAGACTAACATAACCCTAGTTTTCAGGAACCATAGAACAGAGGTTTACAATTTTTTCGGCACCAGGGACTGGTTTTGTGGAAGATGGTTTTTTCCACAGACCAGGGAGGAAGGGATAGTTTTAAGATGATTCAAGCACATTACATTTATTTTGCAATTTGTTTCTGTTATTGCATTGTAATCGATAATGAAATATTTATACAACTCATAATATAGAATCAGTGGGAGCCTTGAACCTGTTTTCCTGCAACTAGGTGGTCCCATCTGGGGGTGATGGGAGACCGTGACAGATCATCATTAGATTCTCATAAGGAGTGTACAACCTAGATCCCCTTCATGCACAGCTCACGATAGGGTTTGCGCTCCTATGAGCACAATTTAATGCCACTGCTGATCTGACGGGAGGCAGAGTTTGGATGGTAAGGCGAGTGATGGGGAATGGCTGTAAATACAAATGAGGCTTTGCTCACTAGCCCACTGCTCACCTCCTCCTGTGTGGCCCAATTCCTAACAGGCCACTAGCTGCTAGTGGTCTATGGCATGGGGGTTGTGGACCCCTGCTATAGAACATATATCTCTAGTACTCCAGAGCCAAAATGAGGTAAATCTGTTATTAAAACAATTTTCAGGAAGAGGTAACATTATGATTCTCATACAAATATAAAAATGTTAGAAATTTTGTTTACTCATGATGGAGCCAGCAGATAAACAACCGGTACAAAGGAAGAGTCATAAAAGCACACATTTACATAGAGTAAAGAGATCTTGAAATGAATTACGAATGGAAGCACACTCACCTTCTCACAGGGGAGGAGCAGAGAAGGAAGTAAACCTCTAGCAGATAGGACAGAATTTGCATGCCTATTAGATACCTACAATTTTCAGTTTTAAAACAGCTCCCATAGAATCAGAATGTAAAGCATAAGGTGGAAGGGTGTGCTGTAGATAATGTGTAGTTTTCCACTGCAGTGCACAACCTTTTTCTTCTACACTGTTACAAAGTGAGAACTAGGAAGAGGGAATGAACAGGTGAGAAAACAGGCTACAGGCACCCTCTCTGGGTCTAAACAAGCAGACTATCTAGCTCATACTTAGACATCTGTATCTTGACTAGTTGATGCCTCTGTTTCTCACACACTTCTATTACTGCTTGAACTAGGAGTTGGCATTTACCTATTTGCACTGAAACAGGGCCAAACGTATGGGTAGGTTATCCAGGTATATACCCAGGATTCTAACAGTGCTGCGCATGTAGAGATGCCATTCAAATACTCAAATATTTCATGAATCTGTACCAGAGACCTGTGCCAAGACACTTTCTTCTATGCTTATGGTATCTCACTACTATAAGATAAAAATGAAAGAGACAACTGTGTCTCAGGAGATTTTATTGGCACAACTGGGAGAAGAAAATACTCTGCTCCCAATCCTACCTCAAGCAGAGAACATCCACAAAGATTTTATATGTGATTCACCATCCAATAATACTTCATCTTTTCTAATTTCCTTTCACCTTCACTTTCCTCTCATCACCACCATAACCCATATCCCACAATAATCAGAATAAAAGTCTTGTTGGTTTTGCCTCTCTGGGCTATTCTTGACATCCCATGACATATACAGCACCCCTAATTAAGATGTGAGGATGTAGGACATTGCTGGCCATTGCAGATTTACTGGTTTCTTGCCATATTAAATCTGGCATTGTGCTTTTAAAGAACCCAAGTTATATGTATTCTACAGCTGATAAAGAAAACTAGCTTTTACATATTATGCATAAAAGTAGCTAGATTTTTATAGGCAACCATAAAATGCTACTAATTAAAAAAAAATCAGAAGGTCAGCAAGATATTCAAAAGCAATTCCCTAGGAAAACAAAGAGAATAAAGACAATTAGTAAAAGATAGCAATTAAGTCTATTCCAGACCAGAGGAGGGGGAAAAACAAATCTCCAAAGCCTGGGTCCAAACTAGAAAAAGAGGGAGACAATGAATAAAACTTTCATTCCTTTACTGAAGTTCACTTTTATTGTTTTAAAATCTTACTACAAAGACTTGGTATAATAGTAACTAAATGAAACCACCAAAAGGACAGTTTTGATTGAAGATGAAACTGTGTTATAAGCTAACTTGTTTTTCTTCCGGGATTGCAGCCTTTCTCCAAGCTTGTTTGATTTCCTGATACCACCTGACTGCTGAATCTGTCACTGCATTTCAGCCCATTTCAGCAACACTCCACGCTTTAGGCTAGTTGTTCTGAACTGGGGTCCACTTGCCCCTCAGGAGACATTTGAAAACCTTACATCTGGTGGAAGGGAAATTAATACTTTTTTAATTTGCTTATAAAGAGAAACAGCTGCCTCCTCTTCCTCTCTTGAAAATGTCTCCTTGAGAACGTGGTAAACCTGGATCTTTTCTAACCCTTGGACTGTAGATAAATTTCTCCAGCGACTAGAAAAGTGTAGTCTACAATGCAGAGTTTCTCCAAGGCCACAGATCTTTAACTCCTTGAAACATAAGAAAACCATTATGGAGTAAACATAGAAATGTACCTCCAGATATAATAGTGTTTCAGAGAGGCTAAAGGCATCTTTTGGGGAGATAATTATCTTCCTGAAAGAACAATAAAATGACTTAAGTAATAGCTACCTTAATTCCCAAGAGAACTTTGTCCCTGCTTTGCTGTATACATTTTGTAGTATTTTATTGGCTTTGTAGTCTTTTACAGGCTACCTAAATGCATGTAGGCTGTTCTGCTTGTTCAATAATAAACCAATTTTTTTTCATATTGTTATGGAGAAATTTCTGTGTTAATAAAACATTTCTTCCCCCATACTGGAGCCATTTTTTGTCATGGGGTTGGTGGTGGGGAATTTGGGATTACTAGTGGCTATTTAGTGGGTAGAGGCCAGGGATATAGCTAAAGATCCCACATTGTACAAGACAGACAAGACAGCCCCCAACACCACAGAATTATCTGGCCAAAAATATCCACACTGATGTGATTGAGAAGCCCTGCTCTAGGCAAAGGTCTTAAAAATGAGCTACTGGAATAAAAGACTTGAGACTAATTTTGTGATGCATGCTGATGGTGTCCCACCAGGTTTCCTTCAACCTATCAGGTGCACCTGTCCCCCAGCTGTTGCAGATAACTGCCAGTGGCTCCCACCTACACTATTCTCCAGTGGATTTCTCTCACCTGACAGGAGCCACCTCTCCAAGAGCATGCCTAGGAGGTATACCCCTCCTGAGAGTGGCTGTCATAACTAGTCACTGATGCTGGGGTATAATACTCCAGACCCCCTTATCTCTGGGAGACACAACCATTTTGGTATAGTTTACATTCGAGGGCTCCCTGTGAAATCACACTGAGGCTAGACTTCTCCCGAAATCATGTCCTTTGCCAGCTTCTTCCACTGGCTGATTCTGCTCCTGTCACTCTCTTACAGGTTTCTCTTTAGAGTACCTCCTTAATAAATCACTTGTCAAGAATCCCCACCTAAGGGTCTGTCTGCTTCTAGGGAACCCAATCTAAGAACTACATATAGCATTAATCTAAATTAAGAAATTACATTTCACTAATATTTCATACTTGTATTGGCACTAGCACCATCACCCTGCCCTGGTGTCAGATGTTGTAAGTCACAGATGACATTCAGGCCACTCCAGGCAAGGCTGGGATTTCTATGACATAAAGGGGTTGACAAAGATGATCTCACTCCTTTTTTGCTAACAGTATATTGCAAGATGTTACACTTCAGCTGCACTAGGTTAAGCTGATTTACAGATTAAAGATTAGTTTAGCTAAAACAAGATAAGGTAAAGAATGAATAATTGGCTTTAAAAGATCAGTGAAAAGAAACCTCAGATTGAAGATAAGGTTGATGATGCAAGCACCAGAAAACAAAGAAAACAGTAGCACTGCCGCTTCTGGAAAACACTTTATCTGCTATATATGGGGTAGAAGCAATGAAGATCCAGTTGGTTCTGAAAAGTCAGTAAGATATACTGAAACTAAAATGAATTTCAAAGAAAGTATCAATTTATACCTACAACCATCGAATGTCTAACATCAAGTATTGTCCTAAGTGTATATGTGCTGTGACTTGAAATTATGTAATAAAGTAAAAAACCTTCTTACATTAAGAAAATGTTTGCCCAATAGACTGAAAAATGGCTGCCCAAAAGATATTCATGTCCTATTCAGGGAAGCTATGAAAATTACTTTATATGTAAAAATATCTTTGCAAATGTGATTAAAGATTTTGAGATGAGGAGAGTATCCTGGATTATTGGTGGGTTCTAAATTCAATCACATGTCCTTTTATAGGAGGGAGGCATAGGGAGACTTCACAGACACAGAGAAGGTAATATAAAGATGAAAGAGATTTGAAGATGATGACTTTGAAGATAGAAGTGGTATAGCCACAAGCCAATGAGTGCCAACAGCCACCATAAGCTGAAGAGTCAAGAAATGGATTATCTCCAAGAGCTTCTGGAGAAAGCATAGCCCTATTGACATCTGATATCAGCCTAATAAAATTAATTTTGGACTTCTAGCCTCTAGAACCATGAGAAAATAATTTGTTGTTTTTAAACCATCAAGCCTGGAAATTTGTTACAGCAGCCACAAGAAACTAATACAGCTTGTTTATCTAACTTTCTTTTGGACTCTAATGTAACTTACATTTATATCAGTAATTATCTTCACGTTTCATCTATAAAAATCATCTTATCCTCAAGAAGGCAAATGATTAAATAAAACAGAAACTTAAAACTCCTCCTCCCCAGAAACAGAAACTGAGATTTTTATTGTTGTTTCCTACAAAGTGTTTTAAAACAATTTAAACAAATATTTAAATAACAAGGCATTCCACATGTAAATCCAAACTTCCAGGTTTTTTGAAAAATGGGAAAATCTGACAACCCAACACCCACATTCTCACAGCCACACCAGTACCCGTATTCCCAATTAGACACAGTTCACTAATGAATATTGGTTGGCCCTTTAGGGTTATGTGTTACTCAATTCTCACCTGACTGCTCACCTTTACCCTACCTGCCTAGACCTTGCATAGTGAGAATTGCCAAGCTTCTAACATTTCCCAGTATTCCTTCCCCATCCTTTTTATGTTCCTCATCTCACATTCTATGTTTTGTTCTCTGCTCAGTAGCAGCCGTTACAGGAAAAGAAAAAAAAAAAAAAAAAGAAAGAGTATCACAACTGTTCAGTAGACAAGCATTAGCACAGTACTGCCACGTATTTATGAACCAAAAACACTCTGGATTATTCCACTGAAATCCATGAATTCTCTAGGAATTATGTCTAGGAAACAGTCAATTGGAAAGATAGCTTGACTGGGAGGGGAGATTAAGTTCTCAGGCCCAGACATATCTTGAAATTACTTGAGACTCTGGGCACATGTAGGCCAATGTGACATCTCCAAGTATCCATTGCACATTTTCTAAAATAAAGCAGGGTTTGAGGGAGAGACAAGAAATTAGACTGGATCAGTGTTCTGAAGATCCATATGGTCACACATCTGGGCCTTTGGAACTGAGGTTGGCAACCAAGGGCCTATAGGTAGAGTTGCCGATGCTATGCCCACTTCAATGTGGGCAGGCCTGCTTCCTGCCCTGACATGATCTACCAGTCCCCACTTGGTCTCTTCTCCTGTCTAACTGAGTGACCACACTTCAAGTCATTCTCTCCATTCTCTGCTCTCTAGTTTTCTTCCCACTTCCACCAGTGCTTTGGCTTGCTCCAAGCCATTGTGCATATCTCATTAGATCATTTCTCTACTTGAAATACTTTTTAAAATCCCCCACTCTGAAGATCATGTTCAGTCTCCTTGCCCTGGCCTCCAGTCCTTGCAGGGTCTGGTGTCTGCTTACTTCTCCAGCTTCAGCATATACCACTTTCCCTCCCATGTTTTAACTCTATTCCATGCTGCTCTCATTTCCATTTTACAAATAGGACAAACTCCTTCAACCTTGGGGCCTTCCATTTTGCTAGTCCCTCTGCCTGGAGCTCTCTTTATGCCTTCTCCACTTAACAACTACTCACCCTTGATAGGGCAGCACTAATACCAAGAGAAAACTGTAATGTAAATGGTTTGGACTATGAGAAACATATTTCCTTATATAACAAGCCATCTGCAGATGAGTTCCAGAGTTAATTTTGGTGTTTAGTAATCTCATCCAGCTCATAGGTATTCCCTGTCTGCTGTCCCTTTATGTTTACTAGATAGCTATAAAAGAAGCAGGTATTGCAGGAGGATGCTTGGATTCCACAGGAGGTGGTGGCACATATCCCCATGTATGTTTTTGTTAGGATGCAGAATATTTCCCAGAAGCACCTCCACAGACGCCTTGGCTCCAAATGACCATCATGGAACACATGTCCTTTTTCTATCTGAAAAGGAAGGAAGAAGAAGAATTAGAGAGTCGGCCCTAACTATGTGTGGGTTCCACATCCATGAATTCAATCAACAGATCAAAAATATTTGGAAAAAAAACCCTAAAACAACAAACAATGCAACAATATAAATGCAAATAAAAATATAGCATAACAACTACTTATATGGCATTTACATTGTTTTAGGTATTTTAAGTAATCTAGAGATTACAAAGTGTAAGACAGGATGTACTTAGGTTATATGCAAATATTATACCACTTTATATCATGGACTTGAGCATCTGTGAATTTTGGTATCCTCAAGCGGCCTGGACCCAATCTGTCCCACAGATAATGAGGAACGACTCTTCAGCATCTAGAATGAGAGGCAGAGTCTACTACAAAGTAAAAAAACAAACAAAAATCCTACATATTCAGGCAAGATCAGCCTTTCCTGGTTTGAGTATTCCAGTCTCCTGTTCTTTCAGAATATTTACAACACTGGTAATCCATAATTATTTTGGTTATGGCTTTGGTCAGCATCGGTTTCCTCTACAATATTACAAGTTTCTTAAAACCAGATACCGAGTCTCAATTACAGCTGTCTATCTTTGCTTCTTTGATGCTGCAGTAACTCCAATTCCAGAGGTCTCAAGCGGTTCCCAAACTAAAACATGTCCAAGTAACAGTTTATACATCCACACTTCAAAAGTCTTAAGTAGATTCACTATACCACAGAGAGACAGTATAAGTGAATGCTTGCTAAAAGTAAGGCCAACTCTGGAGTCAGAGTAGTGGGTTCATGGGCACAGCTGTTAACTTGCAATATGACGTTAGGCAACTACTTAACCTGGTGGAGGATCACTTTTCCCTGCTGAAAAATGGCGATAGTGATAACAGCTTTATAAGTTTCTATTGATGAGTCAATGTGTGTGGGGAAATCTCAACAAAGAGCTTGGCAATACTTAAGTCAAATGATTACTATTATCAAGATCATTATAATAACTACTATTAATAATTATATTACAGAAAATACTTGCTTCATTTTCTTCCTTATCAATATACTAATCACAGGAACCTCCAGCAGGAAGAACACGCAAAGGTGTCAGTAGCTCCCTCCTCTGACATTGGAGGGGTTAATTATGAGAACAAAGGGAACACATAAGGACTATCAGACCCTGGAGAAAATAGAATTCTTCATCAACCAGAGCTCAGAGGGAGAGGTCAAAGTCTAAAGGCTTTTGTGCTTCTGTACAATTCAACCTAATTCTGTTTAGATATTAGACTTCCCCAGGGCAAACAATGAACCTCTTTAGCACCTTCCAAGTGAAAATTTGGTAAGCCTATTAAAATAAAACAAAACAAAAAACCCAGCTAGCTTTCTTCCCAGCACATTTATCACCATTGTTATCCTTGCCCCAGATACCTTTGAAATTCAATATGACAGAAGCCATGGTATTGCTTTAAAAAGAAAAAAAAAAGGAATGTTCTGAGAAAAATGTAAATATCTGGAGAGAGCAGGTGCACATGGTCACTTGGGGGGAAGAAGAGGATGCATTATGGCTTCAAAATTGCTGTCACACCTCTCAGAATCACATTTTCACCTGCCACTGAGCTTGCTTTCACTGTGCTTTGTGGTCTCTGTCTCCCCTACTGTGACTTGAGCCGCCCCTGTAAAAGTCATCTTCACCACTATGAAAAGTGCTGCCGGCCTGGGCAAACATAAGCAAGAATAACTGAGTAAACAAAGCCAGGTGCAACTTGAATGCAGGTTTAAAAAAAGAACATCTTTCAAGGGAAAAGACTGAAGATTTGGGTTTTACAACAGCCTGCTTAACAGGAATAAACACTTGATTTTAAATGGGCGCTGTGGAAAAAGCCATGGAGGGAATGCATGTGTTTTGTATTATTGAATGTCTCATTCCTTAAAAAAAAAAAAAAAAAAAAAAAAAAGCCTGAAGAAATTAATATTCCAGGTTTGGTGGTTCTTCCATAAACATTGAGTGAATACTTGTCATTTATAGTGGCAATGGCATGGATAGTTAGTGTCTGAGCCTGAGTGATTTGACAAGTTAAATTATCAATTGACTGTGTCTATATACAAATAAAGGAGAAGGATATATAGCTGGTTAAGTGTAGAGACAACACTTAATCAAATAAAAATGGAAAAAAATCACTATGAATAGAGAGACTTCATATAAAACATTGAGAGTCTGGGTGATTGAAATAGTTATCACCCATATCAGAAGAGCTGAACACATGTACCAGCAGAAAAAAGTCTAAATATCTACGTGAATATATTCCCTATACCACCTATATGCCACCTGATCTGGGCTCATATAGAGAAGGATTCTTTGTGTTTCTTTATTGATATTCAGAGTTTTGTTTAACTTGTTCAGTAGTAGCTAAAATGGAGAATGTCTTTTGTGGTGTCAAATATCAGTACTGGCTTAAACTCAGAACTAGATTCTTTAAATTCCAATTAATCTAAACCTCAAAGCAGGTGACATTATCAGTCACTGAACTTGACATTTATACAAAATTTAAAAAATGAGCCTAGCGCAGTGGCTCACGCCTGTAATCCCAGCACTTTGGAAGGCCGAGGAAGACAGATTATTTGAGATCAGGAGTTCGAGAACAGCCTGACCAACATGGTGAAACCCTGTCTCTACTGAAAATACAAAACAGTTAGCTGGGCTTGGTGGCGGGTGCCTGTAATCTCAGCTACTCAGGAGGTTGAAGCAGGAGAATCGCTTGCCCCAGGGAGGTGGAGTTTGCAGTAAGCTGAGATCACGCCACTGTACTCCAGCCTGGGTGACAGAGCAAAACTCCATCTCAAAAAATAAATAAAGAAAATAAATAAATAAATAAATAAATAAATAATAATTTCATGGACATATCTTCCAATCAGAGTCCAAAATAACATTTAGGGGCAAAACTGAATGTCAACCAGATAATGTTTACCTCCCCCAGAACAAAACTTGTCACTGGGTATGTTTCAAAGGAATATTCAAACCACATGTATGAAAGTTTGAGAAGAAAATATATAAAGGAGGGCAAAAGCCTGTATTTAAAAAACAAGCAGCAGTAACAAGACTAAAATAACTACCTTTATGGCCAGGTGTGGTGGCTCATGCCTGTAATCCCAGCGCTTGGGAGGCCGAGGTGATCACTTGAGCTCAGGAGTTCAAGACCAGCCTGGGTAACATTGGGAAACCCCATCTCTACCAAAAATACAAAAAATTAGCCAGGCATGGTGGCTAGCTGTGGTCCTAGCTGCTTAAGAGGCTGAGGTAGGAGGATCACCTCAACCTGGAGGCTGAGGTTGCAGTGAGCCAAGATCGTGCCACTGCAATGCACCCTATCCTGGGTAGCAGAGCAAGACTGTATCTCAAAAAAACAAAAATAAACACATTGCTATTAGAGTTATTTTCTATCCTGGAAATTTTGTTAATTAAATAGCATAAACAAAATCTTCAGTGGATCATTTTCTGAGAAAAAAAAATAGTAAACTAGCAAAAACCTTTACTCTCTGTACTATGAACATCATTTTACCCCAAACCCTGCCCATGCAGGCAATGATAAATGAGAGAAGGAGAGCAGGGGAGACAGGCGGAGAGATGGGGAGAAGGGGCATAGGGGGTGAGAACAATTAAGATACAGAGAAGATAGATTGAGGTTCCTCACATGTATTTGATAAAAGTTCTAAAGGGTACAAGAAAAAGAGAGGATGGAAAAAACAATATTTGTATGAAAATGTCTGAAATTTTTCCAGAAAGAAAGAAAGTCATAGATTTCAGATTAAAAGAACTGCTAGTGCCAGATAGGATAAATAAAATAAGTCCACATATGACTACATCATAATCATCCTCCAGAAGGATGAAAATAAAAACAAACAACAACAAATCTTCATAATTTACCAGGGATCAAAAGCCTATTATTTTCAAAAGAATGCCAATTAAATGGAAAGCAGACTTTTCATCAGCAACAATAAGATGCCAACTCCAGGCAGAACTGAGGAAAAATAGTCAACCAAGATGTGTCTCCCAATCAAACCAAAATAACTATTAAAGGAAGAAAAATGAACATAAAAGAAAGAGACACAATTTACAAAAGTACAGTGAACACAAATATTGATTTTAAATATTGGTAAATGTTTAGGTGACTAAAAAGAAGGGTGTGTCTATTTTAATTAAACTTTTATTTTGAAATAATTTAGGTTACCATTGACTTGTAAGAAAGAGAATAAATTTGATTCCAGAGACATGCTCTTGTTTATAGTAAAATATAGAGGGCTGACTGAAAAATGGGGAGGGCATACAGATTTGCGGGGGGTGAAAAATCAGTATTTTGCAGCCATCATAATACAGACTGATTCATGCAAGAATCATTAAAAGGGAAAATTATAACAAGAATCAGGATAGTATGATATTTGTACTAAAGAGCCTGTCTTTATTACTTGGTGTTTGACTAATGATATATTTTAAGTCTCATCCCTTTTTCTCCCCTTTTTGCCCCATATCTGTGCAAGCTGATAAGAAAGCCTAGGTGTTCCCTTTAGCGCAGGTGAGGGTTTGAAATCAAACAAGTCCCTGTCCGCTCCCTAACCATAATAAAATGCCCATGGCAGTCTCTTTTTGTTACTTCCTTACAAGCCATTTTTGGACTATCTTGGGAAGTCATTCCTGCTTTCCACCGAAAAAGTCTCTAACTATGTGAGTAGAATGTATATATTTTTTTACCATCATGATGTGTGGCATCATGAGTCTCAACATCCAAATGAACTTTTCAGTTGGAGTCCATCCTATTTATTCAGGGTAGCCCCAACAGTCTTAAAGTATCTGGTTCCAAGGGAAAACATAATTATACAGTAGATAAATGAATCAAACCTGGATTAAGTGATCCAAATTGATGACACTAAAATGTAGCTCCCAGTTACGTCCTGAGAAGGGCATGCCATCTATGTAGTTTTCCAACTGAGAATGGGGAATTTAAAACCAATTCTGAAGAAACAAGAGATAAGTCCAAAATGAGAAAAATCCCATCAAAAAAGAGAAAGAAGTACAGATTTAATTCTTAAAAATTCAGTGTCATAAAAATCAAAGGCTATATAAATGTGCCAAATTAAAGGAGACATGACAATGAAATGGCAAATCCTAACTTAAACTGGATTTTGTACAAAATGAGGAAGAAAATGCTATAAGGACATTGACTCAACAGACAAAAATGAAATACAGACAGTATATGAAAATTCCACAGCAAAGTCATATTTACTAAAGTTGATAACTGCTCTGTTATTTAAGAGAATATCCCTATTTGCAGGAAATACATATGTAAGTATTTGGCTGTAAAGGGTCATAATATAAGTAATGTATCCTTAAGTGAGTCAGAGAAAAATTGTGTATATATATTCACATACATAAAGCAAACACACAAATGATAAAACAAATGTAGTAAAATATTAACCATCAGTGGATCTAGGTAAAGGTTACACAGATATTCTTACTACTTTTATCCTTAAAATTTTTTCTGAAGTTTTAATTTTGAAATAAAAAGTTAAAGACTTGTATGTTCTTGAACATGCATAATCTTAAAAAACAACAACTGCATTAGTGACAGATTTTTAATCGACATATATCTCAATAAGTTAATACTTCAAATACTTTTAAACAGATTTTTAAATTTGATGGCATACATATTCCTGCATCAAGTAATAAATATGTATTTTCTATTTTTTATTTTATACTTTAAAGTTCTAGGTACATGTGTACCAACTGTGCAGGTTTGTTTAATATGTATTACTGTGCCATGTTGGGGGGATGTGCTGCACCCATTAACTTGTATCTTACATTAGGTATATCTGCTTAATGGCTATTCCCTCCCCTTCCCCCCTTCCCACAATAGGACGGCTGTGTGATGATTCCCCTTCCTGTGTCCACGTTCGATCTTCCTTGTCCAATTCGTACCTATGAGTGAGAACATTGGTGTTTGATTTTCGTGTTCTTGTGATAGTTTGCTGAGAATGATGGTTTCCAGCTGATCATGTCCCTAATAAGGACACAACCTTCATCCTTTTTTATGGCTGCATAAGTTTCCATGGTGTTATGTTGCCACATTTTCTTAATCCAGTCTGCCATTGATGGACATTTTGGGTTGGGTTTCCAAGTCTTTGCTATTTGTGAATTTAGTTTGGCCACATAAACATACGTGTGCTGTGTCTTTATAGGCGCATTGATTTATAAGGGCTCTTGGATAATATTACACCAGTAATGGGATGACTGGTTTCAAATGACCTGGGGATTCCTTGAGGACTTCACCACCACTGTCTTCCACAATGGTTAAACTAGTTTAGCGTCCCACCAAGTGTAAAAGTGTTCTATTTTCCACATTCCCTCTCCAAGTACCTGGTTGTTTCCTGACTTTTTACATGATTGCCATTCTAACTGGTGTTGGAGATGGTATTCATTGTGGGTTTTGATTTGCATTTTCTGATGGTGAATGATGATGGCATTTTTTTATGTGTCCTGTCAGCTGCACGATGTTTCTTTTGAGAGTGTCTTTTCATATACTTGCCACTTATTCGGATGGGGTTGTTTTTTTTGTAAATTTGGTTTGACGTTCTTTGTAGTGTTCTGGATATTAGCCCTTTGCAGATGAGTAGATTGCAATTTTCTCCACTTCTTGTAGGTTTCCTGTTCACTCTGATGGAGTTTCTTTTGCTGTGCGAATGCTCTTATTTTAATTAGATTCCCATTTGTCAATTTTTGGGCTTTGTTGTTTTAGACGATGAAGTCGTTGCCTGTATGTCCTGAATCTATGTCCTGAATGGTATTGCCTAGATTTTCTTCTAGGGTTTCTATGGTTTTAGGTCTAACATTTATACCTCTAATCCATCTTGAATTAATTTTTGTATAAGGAGTAAGGAAGAGGTCCAGTTTCAGCTTTCTACTTATGGCTAGCCAGTTTTCCCAGCACCATTTATTAAAATAGGGAATCCTTTCCCCATTTCTTGTTTTTGTCAGGTTTGTCAAAGATCAGATGGTTGTAGAAGTGTGATATTATTTCTGAGGGCTCTGTTCTGTTCCATTGGTCTATATCTCTGTTTTGGTACCAGTACCATGCTGTTTTGGTTACTGTAGCCTTGTAGTATAGTCTGAAGTCAGGTAGTGTGATCCCTCCAACTTGGTTCTTTTGACTTAGGATTGTCTTGGATTGGTTCCATATGAACTTTAAAGTAGTTTTGCCCAATTCTGTGATGAAAGTCATTGGTAGCTAAATGGGGATGGCATGATTGTATATTTAGAAAACCCCATAGTCTCAGCCCAAAATATCCTTAAGCTGATAACAAACTTCAGCAAAGTCTGAGGATACAAAATCAATGTGCAAAAATCACAAGCATTCTAATACACCAATAACAGACAAACAGAGAGCCAAATCATGAATGAACTCCCATTCACAATTGCTTTGAGAGAATAAAATACTTAGGAATCCAACTTACAAGGGATGTAAAGGACCTCTTCAAGGAGAACTACAAACCACTGCTCAGTGAAATAAAAGAGGACACAAACAAATGCTCATGGATAGGAAGATTCAATATTGTGAAAATGGCCATACTGCCCAAGGTTATTTATAGATTCAACATTTACTTTCTAGAATAGAAAAAGTACTAGTTTCCTGTGGCTGGTGTAACAAATTACCACACAGTGGATGACTAAAAACAACAGAAATTTGTACTTTCATAGTTCTAGAGGCCAGAGGTCTGAAACCTACACACCAGCAGGGCCATATTCCCTTTAGAGGCTCTAAAGGAGAATCCACTATTTGCCTCTTCCAGCTTCTTGTGGTTATCAGCATTCCTTGACATGTGGCCACATCACTACAATCTCTGCCTCCATGAAGGGGCACCATTGCCTCCTCCTTTTCTGCCAAGTCTCCCTCTCACTTTAATAATAAGCTTGTGATTGTATTTATGTTTATCCAGATGATATAGTATAAGATCTTTCTCTCAAAATCCTTAACAAAATCATTGGCATATAACATTTTTTCTTATCATATGAAGTAATTTTCACAGTATAATGGACTAAATGTTTGTATACTCCCAAAACCCCAAGTAATATTAGGAGGAAGGACTTTTAGGATGTGTTTAGGTTGATTATAGACTTCAGAAATGGGCTTAGTGTTCTTATGAGAGAGATTCAAGAGAGCTAACCTCTTCCTTCCATCATGTGGAAACCCAGTGAGAACACATCATATATGAACCAGAAATCAGGGCCTCACTGGATGCCAAATCTGCTGGAGCCTTGAGCTTGGTCTTCTCAGCCTCCAGACCAATAAGAAGTAAATTTCTATTGTCTATAAGCTACCCAGTTTATAGTATTTTGTTATAGCAGCCTGAACTTACTAATATACATAGTTCCCAGAGATTAGGACATGGACATATGTTTTGGGAGGGGCCACAATTTAACCCACCACAGGGATCTTATCTTGGCTTTAAAGGAAAGCTACATCCTTTAAACTAAATGCAAAATTGTCTGCATATGTATTTTTCTGGGGAGAGGATTCCTAGCTTCTACCCAATTCCCAAAATGTCCCTGACTCCAAAAAAGGTTTTAAATCACTGCTTTAGTAAAAGGAAGTTGGAAGGAGAATACACTTTTAAAGTTGGAAGGTGCTTGAAGGATTTAATCCAGCTTCCTCAATCGCCAACATGAGATTTATTCAGAGTTTTACTTGTATTTCTCTCTTCCTTTTCCGCTTCCTTTTCTCTGTAAGCTCCTGTGCTTGTGTGAAATGCACTATCAGCTCCTGAACTGATGAAAAGGGAACTCTGTCTTCCCTGAAGACACTACTTATCTCTATGCCTTAGATGCTGTCATCTTCTAAAGAAGGAAAACAGCCCTTAAAAAATTATTTCTGGATATCTTATCAGACTAAGAGGTAATCATGAAATGATATCTGTCCCTCAGCCCACTGTGATTGTCTCATGAGTTTTAAAGTATCACTCATCCAAATTTCCTGAAATCCCTTCCACTCCATCTAACTGTCACTCAGAAGAAAAATATTTCTTTGGTCCAAAGAAACTAGCATGGGATTACTCTCAACAAATAGCAACTACAAAACTCTTCTAATCTCTCTTGAGGGTACTTCCTAGACTATACAAGAGCTCCGGGGAACAAGAGAAGGTAAACCTATAGACAAAACAGATAATAACAGTGCTCCATAAATTCATAGGTTCAGGCAGTTCTCTTTGCATTCCTTCCCCATTTCAGGGGCTCCTCTTCTACCCTCAAGACTTTTCCTATTTCTACCTTAAATCCATTTATCATTTCTGAAGCCATAGTTCTAATTGTAAAATTAATAATTTGCCCTATGTGCTCAACTCTTATCTATTATAAGAGACCTTACTTTTACTTAAATTTAAGCCCTGGTATATGGTTTAGTGTGCTTCCCCCCATCCCCCAATACCCATTAAAAATATGTAACTATTAAAGTTTGGAAAATGTTCATGAGTCACGTTAACTCATGTACAATACCAGTAGTATAGATTTCACCTTTGGGGAACATTGTCTTCATTCATTTATTTATTCAGCATGTGCCTGTTATAGCTATAACTCAAGCATTTCACATTCCAATGGCATGGCTCTTCACGTATCCCAAAGGAATAAAAAGATTTATCATGATTTGAAGGGAATCCACAATTCAAGCAAAAGAAGAGAATGACCTTTGAGAGTCACTTGAAACATGTCTGCTATCATGTAGATATGATTATTCCATCTCTTGGAAAAACTGTTATGGAAAAAGTAAATTTCCAGGAAACCAGTTACCAATGACTCATGAATTCCTTTTCAGGTTGTCAGCTTTCTCATTTAATGATGCCCTACCTAGTGATCGATTTTATAATTCAGTCAGACTCTCTGTGAACAGGTAACCTCAGAAAGTACAAACCCCTAGCCTGATCATACACTTGCAAAGAAGAAGGTTGTGCCAGGACAACTGGAACACACATCTTACTGAAGGAATTGGAGGTGAGGAATAAAGAGGGGTTTTTCTTCCACACAAGGACTGAGAATTGAAGCAAGAGACCAGGCAGATGAGAACCCTTGAGTTCTTACCAAAAACAAGATGAGGAATGGAGGAGAACACAGTAAGCTATCAATAGCCTCAAAAGTATAGACATCAAACACACTGAAAATAGAGAGCAGAGCTGTTTCATAACTGGCTTTAGCATTGCTGCCCTTGGACCACTTCCTGTCTGCCCTTCTGGACTCAGTTTCTTCATCTATATAATTGAGAAATCTAAAATAAGTGAGTCTTGATATGTCATGATTATCAGTAGTGCAGGCTCTAGGGTCGAATACACCTGGGTACATATATTGGCTTTATTACCTTCTAATTACATTATCTGGAACAAGTAATTTTGAAATCTGAGCCTCAGTTTCCTCAAGTATATCATGTATAATTGGGAGATTAAAATCAGGCAATTCATGAACACATGGCTCAGGTCCTGCTGCACATCAAACGCTGAGAAAATGCAGCGAATATTACCACCAGACTATTGACTGACCCAAATCAGGAATCAAACAGACCTGAATAACTGATAGACTGTAGGTGACATGGGCCAATCAAAAGTGGATATGGAAAGGATACTTGCTAGACATATCCTGACTTAGAGTTGTAATTAATAGTAGACTCAGAAAACAAGTTTCTCATGAACTGAGTGCAAAACTCACCCACGAGTGTCCCTTAGAATCACCAGAAGAGCTTTTAATAACATAGGTCCCTGGGTCATACTACAGAAGGAAAGGAGAACTTGTGCAGTATAGGTCAATGACTCCAGTTAGATCTATTTTTATTTTTGAGCCATTTAAGAAGCTAGAGATAAACACAGAGTATCACAAAAGTACTCCTATACCTACCATCTAGAGCTGAAACAGTTTCTGTGTTTGTTTTTAGGATTCATGTTTTACATAAGAAATTAAAACCTCATAGATAAGGTCTCATATGCCCTCATCTTTGTCACTTTGCCTTGTTTGTTCAGTAGACCATTCTGATGAGCACTGGAAGTGGGGTCCCCTGAAGGCAGGTATTTTCTGCAATCACCTTAGGTTTCCCAATTATACCCCTCCCTCATACCTCAACACAAATCTGTGTACATCACAGCCAAAAATCACCACTCTACCTTCAACTATTGGAATCTTGAAAGAGCAAAGTCTTTAGCGGTGGCAGACTCTCTCTCTACTTGCTAATTCACTATAAGATTCCACATGTTTCAACTTGGTTTTCTTTCCCAGTCCTGCATGCTGGGAAGCCAATTCCTAGCAATGAACTCGTCAGAGCTGAGCGAGTCCACAGAGCACCGCTCTCCTACAAAGGGTCTGAAGCATTCAGATTTGCTTTTTAGTGCTTCAGCTGCACATCTCCCACACTCTAACACAATCCCTCCCCAGAGAACCCCTGACAAAGATGTAAAATCGGAAGAACACATCAATGAGTTGGACCAGTGACACACCAGAAAGTCAGTAATAGATCAAATCTCCTTTCTGTCAGTCTGCAGACTTAATTACAGCACCACCATTGCTCATTATCCATCTTCCTTTGCAGTCTGTGTAAGCAGAAAGACCGCAGAACACTTAACAAATGCAGGGGTTACAGGGCTAGTAGAGATATACCCTTGGGACTCTATGAAGTCAGTTTTAAGCAATGGTGAACATAAATCCAGCCTGTAGAGTTATTTGGATGAAAGACACTGTATAAATGCAGCTCGTTATCAAAATCATTAAGCAACTGTTCAGGATGAGCAAATCTCTATCTCCTCATCTCCTCCTCCTTCCTTTAGGAAGAAAAATGACTGAATTGGTCCTTGTCCATCAGTAGTGGAAAATGCAGTCCAAGAGGAGATTTAGACACTCACTATTTTGAGCCCAGGTTCATTAATAGGCAAAATGTCCCTTTCTACATTTGTGAACACTTTGAAATTCTCTTGGTTCTGAACCAAGTCCTAGTTCCCCTTAGCAAATGACATATTATTCTCATCTACCCATCAGAAAATACTTACCTAGTCTTGGTACAGAGGGTGGAAGCACGTTGCGGGCACAGTGAGGGAAACAAGGAGGTGTTTGGGCCCCTGGAGAAGACTGGTTAAATCAGCAGAGCCCATCGGCATCTCCAATCAAGTGGATCCTCTGAAATGCCTGTGGGGAACAGCTGGCTAAAGTAGGATAGTTCACGCCAAGTAATCAAGGAAATTTCCAACACCTCTATTAAGGATGGCACTTTACCACATGCTGAAGCCAGTCAGTCTCAGAGAAATGAGGGGCAGGGCAATATGTCTCACACTAGAATGCATCAGAACACATGGAGGATTTATAAAAAAGGTTTCTGGCCTAGAGATATACTGATTCATTTGACCTGGGGCTGGATCTCAGAATTTGCTTTTCTTACAAAATCACAGATGATGCTGCTGCTAGTCCAGGGAAGACAGGGTAAGGATAGCATAAGAGGCCAGAGCTGAAAAGGGAGGAAACATGATTTGAATTGTATCATAGGTGTACCTTGCATCACAGGTGTGGTTTGTACCTTAAATGCATCCACTTTCCCTATCTGGGTGTCAGCTGAGATATCTGAATTAGATTGATGCTTCTCAATGTGCGTTTCTTTGATCATCTGCAACTGAATCACCTAGCATGCTGGCAAAATGCAAATTCCTGGGCCCAAATCCAGACATCAGAGGCTCATGCCTTGGAATCTGTAGCTTAACCATCACCCCAGCTGATTCTTATAATCATTAAAGTCTGAGAACTGCTAAACTACATAATTTCCAGCGTTCCTATTATCTCAAATATGCCATAAACTTTAAAGACAAAAATACATGTTATTTTCTGCTCCTGAAGTGACAGTTGTTACCATGTCCATGTATAAGTAAACCTTAGGGATTAAAATCCAGACTATTTTGAAAGAATAAGCCAAATCCTGACTGCACATTAAATTCACCTCTATTGCTTACAAAACAGAAAAAAGTGCATGAACTTTCAAGTTTAAACCCAAACTTTCTAAATCAGAATGGAAGGGAAAGAGGTGAAAAAATTTAAGAGGAAAAGCAATGGACTCTCACAGTGTTTTTTTCTCACAATGTTTATGACTTGTATTAGGGTTCTCTAGAGAAAAAGAATAAGTCAATGATATATATCAATGGTGTGTGTGTGTATAGTGTGTGTGTGTATACACACACACACACACACAACCTTACAAAAATATCCAGAATAATATTTGACCAACTTTCTAAGCCCCATGACCCAATCAAACTGGCACATAAAATTAATCATCATATCAATCTCTAACTTACTCTGTAAGTTATTTCTTATATTTATAGTCTGTTATACCAATAGAAAGCAAGCTCCAATAGAAAGAAGGCAAGCTCCAATAGAAAGCAAGCTTCAATAGAAAGCAAGCTTCAGTGGGACACGGCTTGTCTGTTTTCTTCACTAATGTATCTGAAGGGTCAGGAACAATGTCTGAGGCATTGTAGGCAGACAATAACTACTTTTGGATAAAGCTTTATCACCATGATTATGAAAAATTCATCTTCAGACATATCTTTGAGCCTTAGGATTTTCCCAAACAGGGCAGATGCTTTTTATTACATGGCACAGGATCTACATTCTTTACAATCCGAGGATTAGCTATGGGGTCGGTTCCAGGTGTTATCGCTCTTCTAATAGAGAGGTTCAGAGGCATTTCTTCAAAAGGTGAAGGAGCATCTCAATTCTCCTGTTACCAACAAAGAACTGGGAGCTAAGCATTCCAGGCTATAGATAATAGTGCTAATTGGAAATTATTTAGAGCTTTAATATTCCTTTTATATCTTGGCTCTCTGAGTTATGGGCTTCCTATTGCCAAGATTCACAGTGGCAGGCTGTGGCTCACTTGGTTTCTTTCCCTCCTCTTTACCCCATCTCACATTCATGGTCCTGAACCTGCCAGTTATCTATGGAAAATATTTGGGCAGGGTTCTCAGTGGTGAAGGAGAGTGCTTGATTCAAAGGAGCTTTGGATATGCATAACCTGTGCAGGAAGATGTTTTAATAAATGATTGCCCAACCCTGTCAAAGAGAAATAGACTGAAAATTGATGTACCCTTTTGGAAACCAATTGGTAACAATGTCAAGAAATTTAAGAGGCCTTATTCTTTGACCCAGTAATTTCTCTTTAGATAATCTATTATAAATGTCTAGAAAGATTTATACTCAAAGATACCCATCATAATATTTCTTCAACAGTAACCATTGGTAACATCTTAATTGACCAACATAGGAGTTTGCTTAAATTGCAGTCACTAAATTAGAATAAAAACAGACATTCTAAATATTGTTTGCAAAGTTTACAATATAAACTCTTCATTATGTTCAATGAAAACTTAGTACATAAAATTATTTGCAAAATATGACTCAATATATACCTGAATAAAGAAACCTAGTTTTAAAAAAGACAGGATCTTAAAAAATAATATGAACATTGCTTTTATTTGTTGAAAGAAAGAATGAATGATTTTTCTTCTCCTTTTACATTTCCCAAGTTTTAAATGCAATGCATGTATGCAACTTTTTTACCCCAATGCTGAGGAAGGGCACAGCTTTAGCTATGAATTTTTAGAGGACATGTTTTTTAAACCAATTTTTTACATCTCTTTTACCAATATCTAAAGCTAACATAGCCATGTCACATTTTTCCTCTCTTAGCTTCTGGGTGCTATCTTTTTACTAAGTAGCCCCTGAGTAGAGTGATAATGTAATTCATTGTCTAAATCTAGGTAGTTCTGAGAGGGAAGCAGGTGCTCTTAGTAATTATGCAGACAGCAGGCACAAACTAGGACTCTCTTAGAAAAGCAAGGACTTGTAGCCAACCTCCCATTGAGAGTATTACTTAACCAGGTAATGACTGGAGTGGGGGTCTCTTTTCCAAATATCTACCAGGTGCAGATTCAGGGCTGAGCCTATTGCCTAGCTGCTAGAACCCACAGCTGAGCTTCCTACTATCCCCGAGGGCAGCTACTGTTTCAGAAAGATTTTTTTTGTTTTGTTTTTTTTTTTTTTTTTTTTTTTTTTTTTTTTTTTGGTGTGGCTTTCTGCCTTGCTCTTTGTTTATAGATCATGTGGATTTTCCTCAAAATCTCACAAGGTCATCTGTGTATTTGCAGAATTCTTCTTCTATTTTATATAGGTTTTGTAGTAGACATTCACACACCAACTTTATAGTACACTGAATTGTTTGAAGCAGAGGTCACTTATTTGTTATTAAAGCTCCTTGGGAATTTTTGTAAAATATGTTTTCCAAGCTTCTATCTTCTGTCTAGAGATTCAGTAGATGATGCATGGGGCACACATGAGATACAGCATTAGATTACATAGTTCGTGAAGCAGGAGTTATCACTAAATTCATAAATCATGGCATTTTATCTGGAACAAAATATGCACTCGATAAAAACTTATAAAATGAAAAGAATAAGAGAATAAATAAATGAACAGCCATTTACAAACTGCATAATATTTCATTGTGTCTACAACAATGTTCTAACTTCTTTCTAGTTCAAAAAATATGTAATTCAATTCCTAAGCCTAAAAATTGTTTAAATAATTCCATTAGATTATTACCTACTTATGGCCCATATTAAAGGAATAATTAATTATGTGTTTTTCTTAATTAATTAATTATTTTGAGACAGAGTCTTGCACTGTTACCCAGGCTGGAATGCTGTGGGCATGATCTCAACTTTCTACAACCTCCACCTCTTGGGCACAAGCCATCTTCCCACCTCAGTCTCTTGAGTAGCTGAGACTACTGGCTCACACCACTATGCCTGTTAATTTTTGTATTTTTTGTAGAGAGGGGGTTTCACCGTGTTGCCAGTCTGGTCTTGAACTCCTGCACTCAAGTGATCCACCTGCATCGACCTCCCAAAGTGCTGGGATTACAGGCGTGAGCCACCGCACCTGGCCCAATTTATGTGTTTCTTGACTAGTACATTTTATTGAATATAAATTTTGTAAAAAAGTCAATCTACAAAATATCTGATGGCGACAGAAGATAAAACTCTTCTTGTTTCTTTAAATCCTGACTGAAACACACTTTCTATTAGCAAACTAAGTAGGTCACTTTAAGAAAATATTAACTCTCTTTAAGACATTCTATTGTGCAAAAAAATTGGGTAGAGATAATGAGTTCGACAATGAATTGTTTCCTAAATGACACTGAAAGGTAAAATTGAATAAAATAAAATTCACCTCTCTATGAGGTTCTCCCTAAGCTAACTAAAAATAATTTAAACTATAGTAATGATAATAGCAAGAAAAAAAAAATTAGTGTACAAAACAGATCAATTCAATTTGAGATTTGAGATTCAATTCAGCTTGAGGAAAAGACAGCATTACAGAACAATATTAAATACTCCACAACCCAGTCCTAAATTGTACAGCATAAAAATAAATACTCTGGGAGTTTCAAAGAGAACAAGGTAAATTGGAATTTTGCAGGGTGTGTTTTGTACTCTACTCCCCTTTGAGAAACACAGGCAAACTTCCCAGTAAACATGTTTTCCCTCAGTCAGCTCAGAATAGCCTTGATGGAAGTTTGGATAATTGAAAGAAGATATAGTTTTAGAGGAGGTGAAATAACCCTTTGTCAATCTATCAACATTTGTGTTTTGTTAAGGAAACAAAGGTAAAAGATGGAGCATTTATGAAGGATGAATAAAATTTACTTCAAATCCATATTTCTTCAATAATATCTGGTTTAGTGGGAAAACATTTATTCTTTTCCCTTTAATACCTATTCTCTTGTTTTTAATGTTTTAACATTGGAATTTTCTTATTTTTTAAATAACACATTTATTGCAGAGAAATCAGAATAGAAACATATAAGCAAAAAAATGACATATTATCCCGGGTAGGAGGAATTCAAGATGGCTGACGAATGGCGTCTGATACTCACCTCCTCCACAAAAAATAACCAAAATAGAGAATAGATAATCACACCTTGAATAGATCACCTAAAAGAGAATGCTGGAGTATAACACAGAAGTGACAGGGAACACCTACAACAAGGAAGGGGAGGGAGCAAGGCAGCCTGTTCTGCGGGGATCAGCTGGGAGCCTGGAGAAGCTTTCCAGTGCAGGGAAAGGGTAAATGATGGACACCCAGTGGTCCACATTCGCACTGTAGACTCCACTCCTGCAATTCTAGTCATGGTAGAGCCCAATGATCCATGTAGATCCTGGGACTAACGTTAGGGAGCTGCCTGGAGACCATGTGATGGCATTGCTTCAGAGAGGGAGCTCATGCTGGATCCCATATACCCCCAATCCTAAGCAGCTACAGCAAAGCGACATTTTGAGAGCGCAGGCCCCGTCAGACTGCATTTTGCCCTAGGCAGAGGAGTCCTGCATTTATACATTTCTAGAATCCCATGAATATCATCTGCCTGCAGCTGTGTGCCACAGCTGGCTGCTGCTGCCAGAGTTGAAGCATGAGCCATTGGCAGTGACCCTGCTGCCCCCAGTAGCAGGGCCACCACACATTTACAAGAGCCCTGATGAGAGGCTACCCTACTTGCAGCCACCACCTAGGGCCAAAATGTGCTCCCAGCTGCCTGTTTGCAATAGACACAACTGAAACCATGTCCACGCTCCTCAGCAGCAGGGCTGCAATGCAGCTGCTGTTACTCCTGCCCAGGCATTCCACTGGGCGCCTGAGGATCACCCTACCTCTGCCTACCACAGCCAGAAACCACATTACTACTGGGTTACATGAGAACAGGCCCTCCTGGTCAAGGTCCGCCCCAAGCCTCCACGCCTGAGCATGCTACACACAGACCTGGTGATCACCCTGCTTGATCCACCACCATTGACACCTGAGCACTCCTCCTAGGGGCCTGATGACAGGTCCACCCAACTTGCCCACCACCAACACCACAGCTGGAGCCAACCTGTACATGTCACCTGTGGGCCTGGGAACTGACCCACCCAGACCATCACAGTCATCATCAACACCAGAGTGGATCATTGGTAAGTCAGAGGGTTGCCCTGCCACTGCCACTGCCCTTGCCCATGCCTTATGTATTTCACAAGTGCCCAAGGACCTGCCCACCAACTTGATTTACTACTACTACTACTACTACTACTGGTACTTGAGCAAGCTACGTGGAAACCCAAGAACTGACCTGACTGGACCTACTAAACTGCTGCTAGCGTACACTGCTCTGGGATGCAAGGACAGACATGTCCAGTCTGCCATTGCCACCACTGGGGCTTAAACAATAGACCACCTGAAATGTCCTACCCAACTAACAATATAAATACATCTTCCAGAAAAAGCTCTTCCCCTAAAAAACAAATTCAAAAAAATTTTTAAAAAGTGATTGTTACACCAGATATCAATAAAAGAAACAGGAAAAGCAAAGAATTACAAGACCTCAAAAGAAACATAATAATCATTTAGCAACAAATTCCAATGAAAAGAAGTTTATAAAATCCCAGAAAAGAATTCAAAATAATGATATTAAAAGTTCAACAAAAGACAAGAGAACATAGATAATAATACAAAGATTTTTTTTTTTTTAAATTCAGGGTATGAATTAGAAATTTACCAAAGTGATAGATACCATAAAAAAGAACCAAACAGAAATTCTGGGACTGAAGAAATTATTGATTGAAATACAAATACACTCAAAAGCTTTAGTAATACATTAGACCAAGTAGAAGAGTTTCAAACCTTGAGGAAAGGTCTTTTGAAATGATCCAGTCAGACAAAATAAATAAATAAAAGTAAAAGAATAATCAAACCTTATGTGATATGTAGTACACAATAGAACAACCATATATTTCAGTTTCTGGTGTCACAGAAGAATACAATACAAAAGGGAAGGAAAGCCTTTTCAAACATAACAGAGGAAAACTTCCCAACTCTAGAGAAAGATTTAGATATTCAGATATAGAAAATTTAGAGATCCCAAACAGATACAATTCCCAAAAGCCTTCCATGTGACATATCATAGTCAAGCAGTCAAAAGTAAAAAAGAGAGAGAGAATTCTAAAACAGGAAAAGAAAATGTTTTGTCACTTATAAAGCAATATTCATCAGACTAACAGTGGATTTCTCAGCAGAAACTTTACAGGCCAGGAGAGAATGGGATTATATAGTCAAAGTGCTTGAAGAGCAGAACAGAACAGAAAATTAAAGAAAATAAAAGTAAAGAGAAGAAAAGAAAATAAAGAAACTGTCAGTCATGGATGCTATACCCAGCAAAGTTAGCTTTCATAAATGAATGAATGAATGAATGAATGAATGAATGAATGAATGAATGAATAAATAAAGTCTTTCCAAGACAAACACAAGCTGAAGAAATTCAACCCTACAAGACTGATCCTAAAAGAAATACATAAAGGAGTTCTATGCTTGGAAAGGACAATATCTATCATCATGAAAACACACAAAAGTATAAAACCTCCTGACAGAACAAACACACAAATTATGAAAAGAAAGGACTCAGATGTTATCACTAGAGAAAACCAATAAACAAGGAAGAACAATGAGAGAGAGAGAGAAACAACAGATACACAAAACAACCAGAAATCAATTAATAAAATTGATTTTAGTAGTTGATTTAATAAACAATAACAGGAATAAGGCCTCATATATCAATAATAATCCTGGATGTAAATAAACTTTTCATATAAAAGATACAGACTCGCAGAATGGATTTAAAAAGTGACTCAACCATATGCTGCTTACAAGAAAATTATCTTACCTTTAAAGTCAAATATAGACTGAAAGTAAATGGATGGGAAAAGAAATTCCATGCAAAGAGAAATAAAAAACAAGCAGGAGTAGTTATACTCATATAAAATGAAACATATTTTAAGTCAAAAGAGTAAGAAGAGACAAAGAAGGTCATTGCATAATGATAAAAGGAACAACTCAGCAAGAAGATACAATAACCATAAACATATATGCACTAAACACTGGACCCCTCAAGACATACAAAGCAAATACAAAACCTCCCTTAAATTTAAAGGGAGAGAGAAAATCCAATATAATCATAGTTGTGGGCTTCAACACCCCACTGTCAGCATAGGACTGATCATGTAGAAAGAAAACCAATGAAAAACATTGGATTTAAATTGCACTTAGGAACAAATAGACTTAATAGGAATTTACAGAACATTTAATTCAACAGCTATAAAATAAACCCTCTTCTCATCAGTACATGGGACATTCTTTAAGACAGACTGTATGTTTGGACACAAAACAATTCTCAACAAATTAAAAAAGAATCTGAAATCATATTAAATATCTTCTCATATCACAATGGAATAAAACTAGATGTCAAAATAAGAGGAGCTTTAGAAGCAGTAAAAATACATGAACATTAAACAACATGCTTCTGAATGACCATTGGGACAATGAAGAAATTAGAGGGAAAATCAAAAAATGTATTGAAACAATCAAAAATCAAAACATTACATAGCAAATCCTATGGGATACAACAAAAGCAGTGCTAAAGTGGATGTTTATAGCAATTAGTGCATGCATTTAAAAGTTAGAAAGATTTCAAATAAAAAGTCTAACAATGCACCTCAAAAGCTAGAAAAGCAAAAGATGCCAAACTTAAAATTAATAGAACAAAATAAATCAGGACCACAGCAGAACTAAACAAAATAGAAACAACAAAAACAAGACAAAGAATCAATGAAATGAAAACTTGGTTTTATGAAAGTATAGAAAAATGGAGAAACAGCTAGACTAACCAAAAAAAGAAGAGAAAAGACCAAAATAATAAAATCAGAAACAAAAAAGAGGCATTACAACTTATACTATAGAAATATAAAATATTATCAGAGATTATTATAAACAACTATACATTAACAAACTGGAAAAGCTAGAGGAAATTGATAAATTTCCAGACACTTCCCACCTACCAAGATTAAATCAGGAAGAAATACAAACAGACCAAAATGAGTAACGTGATTAAATAAGTTAAAAAAAAAAAAAGTACAGGACCAGATGGCTTCACTGCAAAATTCCACCAAACTTACAAAGAGTTAGCAACAATTCTCATCAAACTATTTCAAAAATTTAAAGAGTAGGGAATTCTCTCCAACTCATTCTACAAGGCCAGCATTACCCTGCTACCTCAACCAGGCGAGGACACAACAACAAAAATAACTTTTAGGCCAATATCCCTGATAAACAGATGGAAAAATTTCCAACAAAATATACACAAACTGAATCTTACAGCACATCAAAAAGATAATACATCATGATAATGTAGGATTTATCCCAGGGATTCAAGGATTGTTCAACATACACAAATCTATAAACATAATAAACTACATCAACAGAATAAAGGGCAAAAACCATATGATTATATTATTAGGCACAGAAAAATCATTTGATAAAATACAACATCTATTTATGATAAAAATTCTCAACAACATAGGTATAGTAAAAACATACCTCAACATGATAAAGGCCATATATGAGAAATGGACAGCTAAAATCATACTGAATGGGGAAAACCTGAAAACCTTCCTTCTAAGAACTGGAACAAGTAATGGATGCCCACTTTTACCACTCCTATCAACATAGTAGTGGAAGTCCTAATCAGAGCAATCAGGTAAGAGGAAGAAATAAAAGGCATCTAAATTAGAAAAGAGAAAGTCAAATTGGCCCTCTTTGCAGACAATGTAATCTCAAATCTAGGGAAAAAAAAAAGGTTCAACCAAAACAACTCTTAGATCTGATTAATAAATTTAGTAATTCAGGATACAAAATCAACATACAAAAATCAGTAGTATTTCCATACACCAATAATGAACTAGCTGAGAAAAAAGTTAAATAAGGCAATCCTATTTACAATAGCTATTTAAAAGATACCTAGGAATAAATCTAACCAAGAAGGTAAAAGATCTCCACAGGGAAAACTACAAAACACTGATGAAAGAAATTGCAGAGGGCATAAACAAATAAACAGAGTAAAGAAACAATCTGAAGAATGAGAGAAATCTTTGTAAACTATTCATCCAATAAGGGACTAATATCCTGAATATACAAAGAACTCAATTAACTCAACAGTAAAAAATATATATATCATATGTATCTATATATATACATATACATACACAGTAAAATATATATATCTCCAGGCATTCAGAGCACTTGCTTGCCTGGTTCAGCAGCCCGAGCCATCTCATTCTTCTTGTGCAGAGATCTTGGTATGAGGGGGCCCTTTTTGCTCCATGCCCAGGCAGATCTCCAAGCATGGAGAGTGCCACATGGAACTTCAGCCTGAGCTGCTCCACCCTACCTATGCGGTGATCCTGGTGCAGGGGAGATCTCTCTAGTCCACACAGGTAGATCTCCAGGCATCTGGAACACATCGTCTCCTGGATTAAGAGTTTAGGCTGCCCCTCATATCCCTGCATATAATTTGAGGCTGAGGAGGTTTCCCAGCTCCACGCCTAGGCACATCTCTGGGCACTTATTGACTTCCCACTGAATTCTCTTTCAGTGCTGGAGCGTGTGCCTGCCACCAGAGAACCTGTAGACAGACCTGCCTTGTCTGATCCAACCCATCTTTGCCCTTACCTCCCCGCGGCTAAGCAGAGAGCTCAGACTCCTGTACACTCCAGGAATTAGCCCATTGCCTGAGACAGTAGAGAGCTTCTCCTAGTTAACAAGGATCAAGTATATACCCAGCCACATTGGCTACAACTTGCTGTTACCTATAAGCGCCATCTACTGGCTCGTAGGTTAAACTTCACAACCCAATATGAAAAATGCCAACAGAAGTGCGTAGGGCTATAGAAGCAAAGCCCAAAGACCCTATCTAGCATTCTCTACAGACACACACCCTATGAAAGAAGATAAAGAAAAAAGGAAAGAAAAAATATTATATGGAAAAAAAGAAAAAGCAAAACTTATACCCGTATGAAAATAATTACAAAACTAGAAATGTCAGCATCTCTAGAAGAGAAGGAACCAGTATAAGAATCTGGCACTATGAAGAATCTGAATGTAGTGACACCACCAAATGATTGCAGTAGCTCTCCAGTAATGATCCCTCACCAAAATGAAAACTCAGAAATTACAGATAAAGAATTCAAAGCGTGGACTGAAAGGAAGCTCAAGGAGATCCAAGAGAAGCTGGAAAATCAACACAAATGAACTTCTTAAGCAATCGAGAAAATGTAGGAAGAGATAAACATCTTTAATAAAATCAACTAGAGATTCTGGAATTGAAAAACTCACTTAAGGAATTTCAAAATACAATTTAAGTCTTTATTAAAGGACTAGACCAAGTAAAAGAAAGAATTTCAGAGTTTAAAGATCCATCTTTGATCTAACCCAATCAGACAAAAATAAGGAAAAAAATTTAAAAAAAAAACAAAGCCTTTGAGATACATGGGATTATGCAACATGGCCAAACTTATGCATTATTGGAATTTCTGAAAGAGAGAAAGAAAGTAAACCGAATCAAAAACATATTTGAGGAAATAATTCAAAACAATTTCCTAATATTTCTAGAGAGGTAGACACTAGATACAAGAAATCCAGTGAACACCTGTGATATACTGTACAAAATGAATGTCACCAAGGCATATGGTTACTGGACTTTCCAAGATCAATATTCAAGAAAAAAATTTTAATGGCAGCTAGACAAAAATATCATATTATGTACAAAGGGAAACCCACCTGGCTAACAACATACTTCTCAGCAGAAACTTTATAAGCCAGAAGAGATTGGGGTTCTATGTTCACTTTTCTTAAAGAATTAAAAAATCTAACCAAGAATTTTATATTGCACTAAATTAAGCTTCATAAGCAAGGGAGAAATAAAATCTTCCAGACAAGCAAACAGGAAGAGAATTTATTAACACTAGACTAGCCTCACAAGATATTCTTTTTTTTTTTTTTTTTTTTTTTTTTTTTTTTTTT
>NW_016806375.1:2795777-2810549 GCF_001698545.2 Rhinopithecus bieti | reverse complement strand
GGCTGCAGCAGCTGACCAGCACCGATTGTCCAGCACTCCCTAGTGAGATGACCCCAGTACCTCAGTTGAAAATGCAGAAATCACCGGTCTTCTGTGTCGCTCGCGCTGGGAGTTGGAGACTGGAGCTGTTCCTATTCGGCCATCTTGCTCCGCCCCCCCCACAAGATATTCTTAAGGGAGTTCTAAACATGGAAATGAAAGAACAATACCTACTACCACAAAAACACACTTAAGAACATAGCCCACAAACCCTATAAAGAAACCATACAATAGAAACTACAAAGCAATCAGCTGACAACTTCATGATAGTATCAAACCTCACATAACAATATTAATCTTGAATGTAAATAATTTAAATGCCTCTCACAATAGGCACAGAATGGCAAGTTGGATAAAGAATACAAAACCTATTTTTCTGTTGCCTTTAAGAAACTCATCTCATAGCCGTACCAGCACCCATAGGCTCAAAGTAAAGAGTTGAAAAAAGATTTACCATGCAAACAGAAAACAAAAAAGAGCAGGATTCCCTATTCTTATATCAGATAAAACATACTTCAAGCAAATAAAGTAAAAAAGGACCAAGAAGGGCATTACATAAACTGTTAATTTAACACAGTATTTTTAACTATCCTAAAAATATACTTACCTAAACTGTAGCCCTCAGATTTATAAAACAAGTACTTCTGGACCTATGAAAAGACTTAGACAGTGACACAATAGTAGTGAGGGACTTTAACATTCCCCTGATAGCACTAGAAAAATAGCATTAGACTGATGGCATTAGACATATGAAAACTAACAACAAAAATCTGGAATTAAATTTGACACTTGACTAATTGAACCAAACAGACATTCACCCATTAACCACAGAGTATACATGCTTCTCATATGTACAAAAAACATACTCCAAGATCAACCACATTCTCAGCCATAAAGTGAGTCCCAATAAATTCAAAAACATCAAAATCATACCAACCATACTCTCAGATCACAGTAGAATAGAAATAGAAGTCAATATTGTGGTTTTGAACATCTCTCAAAACCACACAATTCCATGGAAATTAAATAACTTGTTTCTGAATGGCTTTCAGGTAAACAAAAAAATTAATGTATAAATCAAAAAAATGATTTGAAATAAATGAAAACAGAGACACAACATACCAAAAATCTCTGTGATGCAACAAAAGTAATGCTGAGGAAAGCTTATCATGGTAAGTGCCTATCTCAAAAAGAGAGATCTCAAGTTAACACTCTAACATCACACCTAGAAGATCCAGAAAAACAAGAACAAACTAACCTTAACACTAGCAGAAAAAAAGGAATAATTAAAATCAGAGCAGAATGCAGAGAAATTGACACCCCAAAATTCATACAAATAATCAACAAAAAGGACAAACAAGATCAATAGAATTCTAGCTACAAAGAAAAAAAAAAAAATACAGAAGATCCAAAGATCCAAATAACCACAATCATAAACAACAAAGGTAACATTAGAACCAATTTCCCCAGAAATACAAGGAATCTCAGAGACCGTTACGAACATCTCTATGCATACAAACTAGAAAATCTAGAGGAAGTGGATAAATTCCTGGAAACACACAATCTCTCAAGATTGAATCGAGGAAATTGAAACCCTGAACAGACGAATATCAAGTTCTGAAACTGAATCAGGAATAAAAAAACTTAATGTCCAAAAAAGCTCCAGATCAGATGGATTTATAAACAAATTCTACCAGACATACAAAGAAGAGCTGGTACCAATTCTACTGAAGCTATTCCAAAAAATTGAGGAGGAAGGACTTCTCCCTAACTCATTCTACAAAGCCATCATTATCCTAATACCTAAATCTGGCAAAGAAATAATGAAAATGAAAACTACAATCCCATTTCCATGATGAACATAAACTCAAAATCCTCAGCAAAATACTGATTAACTGAATCTAAAACACATAAAATTGTAACTTACTGTGATCAAGTAGGCTTCATTCCTGTGCTGCAAGTTTGGTTCAACATACACAAATCAATAAATGTGATTCACCACATAAACTGAATTAAAAACAAAAACCATATAATCATCTCAATAAATGTGGAAAACACTTTTGATGAAATCTAACATCCCTTCAACATAAAAACTTTCAACATATTAGGCATGAAAATAATATATCTCAAATTAATAAAAGCTATCTATGACAAACCCACAGGCAACATCACACTGAATGAGAAAAAAACCTTGAGAACTAGAAAACAATAAAGATGCCTACTCTCACCACTCCTATTCAACATAGTACTGGAAGTGTTAGCCAGAGCAAACAAGTAAGATAAATAAATAAAAGGCATCCAAATAGGAAAAGAAGCAGTCAAACTATTTCTCTTTGTGAAGGATATGATTCTATACCTAGAAAACCCTAACAAATCTGCCAAAAAGCTCCTAGAATTGATAAATGACTTTGGCAAAATTCCAGGATACAAAAATCAATGTACAAAAGTCTGTAGCATTCCTATACACCAATAACATTCAGGCTGTGAGCTTGAATCAAGTCAAATCAAGTATGCAATTTAATTTATAATAGTCATAAAAAAGCCTAGGAACACATCTAACCAAGGAAGTGAAAGATCTTTACAAGAATATCTTTAAAATACTGCTTAGAGAAATCACAGATGATACAAACAAATGGAAAAACATTACATGCTCATGGATTAAAACAATATCATTAAAATGGCCATACTTCCAAAAGCAATCTACATATTCAATGCTATTTCTGTCAAATTACCAAGCTATTTTTCATGGAGTTGGGGTAAGAAAAACCTATTCTAAAATACATATAAAACCAAAATATAAGCTCAATAGCCAAAGCAAGCCTAAGCAAAAAGAACAAAGCTGGAGGCATCACATTACCTGACTTAAATCTATCCAATGAGGCTACAATAAGCAAAACAGGAAAAAAAAAAAAAAAAAAAAAAAAAAAAAAAAAAAAAAAAAAAAAAAAAAAAAAAAAAAAAGACACATAGACCAAAGAAACAGAATAGAGAACCCAGAAGTAAAGGTGCACACCACACACCTACAGCTATCTGATCTTTGGTAAAGTCAACAAAAACAAGCAATGGGGAAAAATTCCCTATTCAATAAATTGTGCTGGGATAGCTGGCTAGTCATTTGCAGAAGAATGAATGTGGACCCCTACCCTTCACCGTATACAAAAATTAACTCAAGTTGGAGTAAAGAGTTAAATGTAAGACCTCAAACCATAAGAATTCTAGAATAAACCTAGGAAACACCTTTCTGGACACTGGCCTTGGAAAATAATTTATGACTAAGTCCTCAAAAGCAGTTGCAACAAAAACAAAAATTGACAAGTGGGACTAACTAAATGAAAGAGCTTCTGTACAACAAAATAAATTATCAACAGAGTAAACAGACGACCTACAAAATGGGAGAAAATATTTGCAAACTATATATCCAACATCTGACAAAGGTCTAATATCCAGAATACAGAAGGAACTTAAACAATTGAACAAGCCCAAAACAAAAACCCCACTACAAAATGGGCAAAATACATGAATGGACACTTCTCAAAAGAAGACATAAAAGTGTCCAATAAGCATATGAAAAAATGCCTCACATCACTAATCATCAGAGAAATGCAAATCAAAACCACAATGAGATACCATCTCACATGAGTCAGAACAGCTATTAATAAAAGTCAAGAAACAACAGATGTTGGCAACGGTGCAGAGAAAAGGGAATGCATATACACTGTGGGTGGGAATATAAATTAGTTCAGTCACTATGGAAAGCAGTTCAGCGAGTTTTCAAAGAACTTAAAACAGAACTACCATTCAACCCAGCAAACCTGTTACTGGATATATACCCCAAAGGAAATCAATTGCTCTACCAAAAAGACACATGTATTTACATGTTCATCGTAGCGTGATTCACAATAGCAAAGACATGGGATCAATCTAGGTGCCCATCCATGCTGCATCAGATATACATCGGATATGTATACATCATGGAATACTACACAGCCATAAAAAAGAATGAAATTGTGTCTTTTGCAGCAACATGGATGGATCTGGAAGCCATTATCTGAACAAATTAACTCAGGAACAGAACACCAAATGCCGCATATTCTCACTTATAAGTGGAACTAAATATTGGGTACTCATAAACAAAAATGTACAATAGAAACTGGGGACTACTAGAGGAGGGAGAAAATGAGAGGGGATGGGTTGGAAAACTATTGGGTACTATGCTCAGTACCTGAGTGATAGGACTTCTCATACTCCAAACCTCAGCATCATGCAATATTCTCAGGTAACAAACCTTCACATATACTCCCTGAATCTAAACTAAAAGTTAAGAAAGAGAGAAAAAGTAGTCAAAGGATATGAATAGATATTTCTTAAAAGAAAGACACAGAAAGCCAGGCACGGTGGCTCATGCCTGAAATCCCAGCACTTTAGGAGGCCGAGACGGGCAGATCACGAGGTCAGAAGTTCGAGAACATCCTGGCCAACACGGTGAAACCCCGTCTCTACTAAAAAAACACAAAAAATTAGCCAGGCATGGTGGTGGGCACCTGTAATCCCAGTTACTTGGGAAGCTGAGGCAGGAGAATGGCGTGAACCTGGGAGGCAAAGCTTATAGTGAGCCAAGATCATGCCACTGCACTCCAGCCTGGACAACAGAGCCAGACTCCATCTTAAAAAAAAAAAAGAAAGAAAGAAAAGAAAAGAAAAAAGACACAGAAATAGTAAAAAATATGAAAAAACACTCAATATAACTAACCATCAGATAAATATAAATCAAAACCACAATGAGATATCATCTTATCCAAATTAGAATGGTTATTATAAAAAATAATTACAGATGCTGGCGAGGATGTGAAGAAAAGAGGACTCATACACTATTGGAGGAAATGTAAATTAGTACAGTCACTATGGAAAATAGTGTAAAGAATTATCATACACAAATGCAAATAGAACTACCATATGATCCAGCAATTTCTTTACTGGGTATTTATCCAGAGGAAAAAAAAATCAATATATCAAAGTAATACCTACACCTCCATGTTTATAGTTCCTGCCAATGAATGAAGGAATAAAGATAACTTGGTATATGCACAATGGAATACTGTTCAGCCATAAAAAAAGAATGAAATAATGTCATTTGCAGCAACATGGATGGATCTGGAGGTCATTATATTAAGAGAAATAAATCAAGCACAGAAAGACAAATATTACATGTTCTCACTCATATGTGGGAGCTAGAAATTAATCTCATCCTGTTAGAGAGTAGAACGAGAGGTACCAGAGCCTGAGAAGGGTTTGTGAATAGCAGGTAGGTACAGAGATAAAGAGAGGCTGGCTTATGGGTACAAACATATATTTAGAGGAATAAGTTCTGATATTTGATAACAGAGTAGGGTAGCTATAGTTAACAACAATGTTTTGCGTATTTCAAACTGGCTAGAAGGGAGGATTTGCAGTGTTACTAAGACATAGAATCAATAAACACTTGAATTGATGGATACTTCAAATACCCTGACTTGACCATTACAAATCAAATGCATGCAACAAAATTTGTACAACTATGTACCAATATTATACATCAATTAAAAGTTTAAAAATTATTTAAAATGACATATTATTTCATCACCTAAAAATTCCTACTGTCACCCCTTGATATATATGTTCCAAATTATTTTTTAATGCACATATACTTACCTGGTTCCATTTTATTTTTCAAAATTGGGTATCATTTTTAATGTCTTTGCCACTTAAAATATATATTAACTTTCTCCTAGTAATTAAAGATTTTTCCACAATATGTAGTTCATAGTTTGCACACCAATTTGTGCGAATGAACTGAAGTGCATTTAAGTAGTATTTTATGGATTAATATCTACACTTTTTCAATGTTTTATTGTATTGAAGGTATATAATGAACATTACTGTAGCTAACCTTTTCATAGTTATGTTTTCCTCATTAAGATAAATTTCTAAAACATAATCATTATTATAACAAGAACCAATTACTCTGTATTACTCACATGCAAGAGATAACTTGTATATTTATTTTCTTAGATCAAATCAAATCCAGTCCTGAGTCCCAACTGGCTTCAATATTTATCATTCTGCCAATTTCTTTACCACTCCCTTCAGTTATAAATTCCCTGAATTTAGTGCATCCCAGAAAAATGGGGCAAGGCCTCTGTGGTCCTCAGTGCTTTGGTATTGTCACTACCACTCCTCCTGACACATACTGTCAAATGAGTGGTTGATTATCCACCTGATTTGGGCATAGCCACTTTAGAGTTCCCCGAGTTCCACTCCAGCCAGTTGACAAGTAAGTAACCTTGAACTGAGTTTGGGTTGTCAATCTCCCCAATCTTGGAAACAAGCCCTGCTGCCAAGATGCAGGTGATGAGTGTTCAGCCCCAAAAAGCACCCATTCAGGTGGCCCCTATTGGAGGTAGTACTACCTTAAGCCACTGCATTGAGAAATGTGGATTTCTGCCCCAGGAGCACACAAAGTCCTAACTTGTTTCTGATAATCCAATCAATCCTATGTCTAGTCAAATTGACTCACCTCCACAGGAGCTTTGCATGATCCCAACAACCACAATGTCTTCAACTAGGGGGCATTTTACCACACCCCAATGAAAAGACATCTGGTAAGGTCTAGAAACATTTTTGTTGTCACAACTGGGAGAGGGAACTTCTGAATTCTAGTGGGTAGAGGCCAGGGATACTGCTAAATACTTTACAATGCACAGGACTACACCCTACAAGAAATAATTGTCTGGCACAAAATGTCAGTAATGCTGAGATTGAGGAATCTTGCTCCAAACATATATCATTTATTTCACATTTCAATAACATCAGCAGCCCCTACTTTGTTTGTTTTGTAAGGTCCTCACAGTGAGAGGACTAAGAAACATTTCTGTCTCTGTCTCTCACAGCTCCTGTTCCCACACCTTATGTGTTGTTGGCTTTCAGTGATTTTGTATTACCTGGCAAATCCCATTGCAAAATGACAAATTATAAAAGGAGGATGCCTCAAAACAAGCTAGATCTTCCTGGCACCCACTTTTTAGATTAGTTGTTTTGACTCTGGCCACAATATAATAATCTGGAGAGCCTTTAAAAATATCCATATCCAAGACGGGTGCGGTGGCTCACGCCTGTAATCCCAGCACTTTGGGAGGCCAAGGCGGGCGGATCACGAGGTCAAGAGATTGAGACCATCCTGGCCAACACAGTGAAACCCCATCTCTACTAAAAATACAAAAAGAAATTAGCCGGGCGTGGTGGCAGGTGCCTGTAGTCCCAGCTACTCGGGAGGCTGAGGCAGGAGAATGGTGTGAACCCGGGAGGCAGCGGAGGCTTGTAGTGAGCAGAGATCCGGCGCCACTGCACTCCAGGCCTGGGCGACAGAGCGAGGATTCTGTTCTCAAAAAAAAAAAAAAAATATGAGTATTATTATATAGCTTTATATATATTATATATATAATAAAATATATATCTCCAGGCTTCCCCCAGACCAAGTGAGTCCAAAACTTGGCATAGGCCTGGACATAGACATTTAAAAAATCTTCCCAATGGCCCTAATATGCAGCCAGGGTTGAGAATTCCACCCTTAGACTGTCTTTCAGGTCTGCCTGTCTATTCTCACCTCCCATCTCTCAACATACACATGAACCTATCGTCTGTAAATAACACTATGTTATTCACAAATAAATATAAAAGAAAAAGAGAAGAGCTACAAGCCTTACTCCTCTCCGATGGATTTGCTTTAGAAATAAGAATCAAAGTCTTAAGCTACAGCTTTAGGCTCTGATGGAATATGGTTCAGGCCTCATCCAGTGAGTCAAGGAGGTATTGTGGAACTGCAAGCCGTTTCTACTATTTTAAGCATTTGGGGGGATTTTTCTTCCTTCTGTGACTGAAATTGACCCTTAATTTAGATGGCATTACATTATACCTAGTAGTGCTCAGAGCTGTCCAACAACTTGCTCAATTAACTACCCTGAATTTTGGAGCCAGAAAAGTCTGTGTTCAAGTCACAAAGATTTCTCCATTTCTTTTCCTTGGTTGTGACAATTACATAACATCACTAGGGTGAAAATGAAAAAAACTCTAGGACTTGACCTTGTTAATAATGCATAGTTTTCTCTTTTTTGAGACGGAGTCTCGCTAGGTGGCCCGGCCCAGGCTGGAGTACAGTGACGCAATCTTGGCTCACTGCAAGCTCCACCTCCCAGGTTCAGGCCATTCTCCTGCCTCAGCCTCCTAAGTAGCTGGGACTACAGGCGCCCACCACTGCGCCTGGGGAATTTTTTGTATTTTTAGTAGAGACAGAGTTTCACCGTGGTCTCGATCTCCTGACCTAGTGATCCACCTGCCTTGGCCTCCCAAAGTGCTGGGATTACAGGTGTGAACCACTGCGCCCGGCCAAATGGGTATTTTTCTTACACTCTCCCTCTCCATCACCATTTTCTTCTCTCTCACAATTTCTTTCTTTCTTCCATTTATTCACCACATACTGCCCGAGCACCTACTCTGAGATATTGACTAGTCTAGGGGCAATGAATAAGACAGATGAAGTTCCTGATCTCATATCTCTTGCATTGTAGTGAGGATGAGGGAACAGAGACTGACAGCGCACAGGAAGCAAAGAGTAATTAAGATAACATCTGACAATGATTAATACAGTGAAGGACACAAGTCAAAGTGAATGGTTAAATGGTGACATGTTTAGAGGCAGTGCTTTGGTCAGTGTGGTCTAGGATGGTCTGTCTAACTGATGAGGTGTCATTTGAATAAACAACTGAATAAGAATGAACTTCACTGTGCAGATCTGGAGGGAAACTATTCTAGGTATTAAGAGCAAGGTCAAAGGCCCTGAGCTCAGAGCTTTTAAGGATAGAAGAAAGTTTTATATGGCTGGGATGTGGTAAATATGGAATAAAGATAAGAACTGGGATTGCAGAGGTTAACAGGAATCAGATGGTGCAAGATGTCCTAGGCCGCATGGGTGTTTAGATTTTATTTTATGCATAAGGAGGCCATTACAAGCAGAAGTAACATTGTTTCATGTACATTATAAACTCTCTGGCTGCACCTAGGTAAGGAAGCACTGGGGTACAAGAGTGTCCCCAGGATGGCCAGGAGACTGCTACAATAATCCAGGCAGAGCATGGTGGAGGCTTGAATGCCCAGTTTCCTCTCTCAAAGGAAATGAAGAGTCAATGCCTTAAAAAACGCAAGAAAGTATCTGGATCTGTGGAAAACAGGCACGTGGATTCTGAGATCTGCATGAATTGACTGTCACCAAATTTGGTCACAAATCTAGTTGTATACGAGAAGTGGCAGGTGGAGGAAGTAAGGATGAAAGGAATGTTTCCTGTGAGATACTGATAGTATAAGATATTGAACTTGAACACGAAAAATTAATCATAGATTCTTTTTTCTTCAGTTCTGTTGAGACAATTGACTCTTTAAATTTTACGTATTTAAAGATGTGCAATGTGATGATTGGATATACAGGTACGCTGTGAAATGATTAACCTAATCAAGCTAATTACTGTATCCATCACCTTACATAGTTATCACCCTTTTTGTGTGTGTGGTGAGAATACTTAAGATCTGCCCACTTACCAAACTTCCAGTATTCCATATGCTATTGTTACCCATAGTCACCATTCTGTACATTAGATCTCCAGAACCTATTCATCTTCTAACTGAAGTTTTGTACCCTTTGACCCACATCTCCTCATTACCCCATCCTCCAGCTTCTGGTAACCACTCTTCTACTTTTCATAGACTCTTGAAGTTAGAAGTCACCCTAGAAATTATGCCCAACTTCCCATGGCATCACTGGAAAGACTGAATCTCAGAGTGGTCTTCACTTGCCTAAGGTCACACAGTAAGGTGGTACCAGAAGCCAGCTCTCCCATCTGCCACCTAGGACTCTTTTTGGTGTCCTTTAGGCATCAGAGTAAATTTATTTCAATATAAAACCTATGATGAGCCAGAGGAAGAACACACTTCTGGATGTTCCTTCATTCACTGTTCCTCTCCCCTTCCTGTAATCCCTGAATCAGGCTGCTTTCTGCTCAGTACCCTATTATTCCAGGGGGTGGGGACACGCCCTGCCTCTTCCCGGGTGCTGCCACTGTGTTCAGGTGTTCTTTTAGAAAACATAATCACTGCCCATTGATGATGCAGATTACATCCTTTCTCCACCCACCTGCTTTTCCTTTTCCTGACTCACTGTTTCTGTCCTGTTGGGGGCTGAGCAAGGGTGAAGTGTTGCCGTGGCCTCACCTCTGCCAGCTTCCTGCTTGCTGGAACTTCCATACAGACCCTGGGTTTATCTAGGGTAGCAAATGTTTAATCAGCATGGTGCTAACAGGCTGCCATGAGATGGGAAGGCAGGGAGAAAGCAATCATTGAGTGAGATGTAGTATTCAAGATTACTGATCAAAATAATTTATCTCCTCTCCTCACAGCTGAGCCTTCCTTGGACAAAGAAATTCTCAAGTGCCCTCTGAGATTAAGAGATCTTCTTTATACATACATCATTTGGTAGTTCTCAGCACTTTTCACGTGATCTGTGATTTTCTGACATCTGTACCCCCACACCCACCCCCCGCAAATAAATAACTTCTTCTCTGTTCTGTGGCATCTTTTTTTGTACAAACTTCAATTGTGTCATCACACTATTTTGAAATGATGGTCTCTCTTCCCTATTGGAATGTCAGTATTTCCAGTGTGGGCAGAAACTGTGCCTTCTATGTGTTAATATCAACAGCCCTTAGAAGCATGCCAGTCACATAATAGGTAGTACCAAATAAATATGTGTTGATTTCCATGAGTTGTCCTTAGGAGTCCTCTAAGTCTTGTTACCCAAAATATGATCTAGAAACTCACAGTTTTAGCACCATCCAGAAGCTATTTAGAAATGCAGACTCTCATCCCCTATCCCAGACCTAGTGATTCAGAATCTGCATTTTAACAAAACCCCAGGGGCATTAATGTTTGCATTAAAATTTGAGAAGTACTGCATCTAAAACAGCTCCATCTTGCAAAGGGAAAAAATTGAAGCCCAGAAACAGGAATGGACGTGTCCAAGTTTATTCAGCCTGTTGGTGGCAAAGCTGTGGGCAGAACCTAGTTCTTGCGTCTATGTCTAATGCTTTTGTCACTTCCCAGTCTGTCTCTCTGCTTTGCTATCCCCAGAGTCTGACTCATCCTCAGGAGGAATTTGTACAGACTTGAAAATGAGAGCTCAAAGGCCACAGAATAATTTTTTTTTTGTCATTTTAGAGCCTAGTATCCATTATCTCCCATAAACAGAGTCTACCTTGTGTAATTTGAGGAGCCACTGAGCCCTTGCCTTGTCTTTCATCTCCATCTCATGCGGGGCCTAAAGTTTCACCATTAGAAATCACATATTTGGTCTTTAGAGGTAAATACCCTTGAGAGAGGAAATGATTGAAAGGCTTGACAATTTCTACCTTACTGGGAGATTATTTGATCCCTAGCTAAGAGGGAGCAGGTGCTGAGTCTAAGAATATAAGCTTAGGAATTGGATTGAACCAGGCACCCCTGGGTGACCTTGGTCAATACAGTAGTCACCATCAGTTCACTAAATATTTTACATTCTTCACGGGGATGTATTATAAGATTGGACCCTCCTGCCCCTGGGAAGGAGATGTGGCCTTCTGTTCACTGAGAGATGAGAAAAAAAGAAACACATGTCATTTCTGGGTGAAACGTTTAAGAGCCAGTGCCTATTTTGACCACACCATCTCTTTCCCTCTGCCTCATCAACTGACAATAATTTGGAGACTCCTCTCTGTTGGCCTGGGTGCTGGGATGAGTACATATAAAAGGTAGCTTCCAGAGAACCCAGGATGAACAGGAAAATGAGCAAGAAATACACCATGATTACTTAAAGTAACTGCAGTTCAGAGTCCTTTGTGTTACCTGCTTTTTGTTACCCATTCTGGTTTGTATGGACAAAGTACTTTACCTATCTGCTTCAATTTCTGATCTATAAATGTGATAATACTGCCTACTTGGAAGGCTGTTTATGAAGATTAAGTGATAGAACATACAAATTTCTATCATTTTCAATATAATGCCTGGTTCACAGAAGGAGCTCAGTAACTCTTCTACCCATTTCCCTTAGTTGGTTGAAAATAAGTCTTTGAAGAGTCACAGTATAGAAAGAAATTGTTGGGGAGGGAATGAGAAATAATGAGAAAGAATACCAGTGCAGGTTACTTGTGCGGGTTGGGAGAGATGAAGTTCTCAGGGTATCATGCAAAGAATTTCATGATACATTTATCTGAGTCAAATAATATTAAAAATGAATACCATTGATGTTTTCCAGGAGAAAGAGAGTCACAAAGAGGAACCATGTAATTTGTTGAGGGGTGGCCTTAGAGAAAGATAGGTAGGATGGTAGTATCTACATTACATGTACATGTATTGTATTTACTGTCACTCTACCCCCAAATCCTATCTAAATTCCTAACATCCTTCAAGACTCAGATCCAATATCACTAGATCTATGATTTCTAGCCTCCCAGCTATAATGTATGCTTTCTCTGAATTTCTGTGATATACAATCTGAATGATATGTGTCTTCCATTAGACTGTGGGCTTCCTCCTGTGTAGACAATGGTCTCATCTAATTCATCTTTATGTCCTCTAAAGTGTACAGTAGAGCAAGTCCCTGTAACAATAGGAGCTTCTGTTTGCTCACACAGGCCTGCACAGAACATTTTAATCTCCCAGTATTCATTTAATCTCCTAGTAACCCCATGAAATAGATTATATTATTATTTCCACCAGGTGAGGCATAAAGGCTGGGGGGAATTTTTAAAGTGGCTCAAGTTTACCCAGTCTTACAGTGGAACTTACATACAAACCCAGGTCTCTGTGACTTGACAACCTTTTTTTTTTTATGGAAAACATCTTTAATCAGTGTTTGTTGAATGGATGGATGAAAGAGAAATAATGACTATAAGCTATTTTTAATGCACAAGTCAGGACCAATTTTCCTCCCCTGTCTGCCTTGCTGAATGTCTAAACATCCATGTTTGATATTTTAAGGTATTAGAGAGCAAAAAAAAAAGAAGTACAGAAAAGTCACTCAAGATAACTTCCTTTTTTTTTTTCCATTTAGCTAAGATAAAGCCCCACTTACTCATCTCTCAGTTTTTTTCTGCGGAGCATGAAGGCATGTAAAGACCAAAAGGGAATGGGAGAGACATTATAAAGGAGAGATTTAAAGCAAACTATGACTTCAAAGAAGACAAGAACTTATAAAATGCTATAAAGGCTGATGGTTTAAAGTAAATGGGTATATTTCAATGTGATGGTTTAGAAGGTTCATCTCACCCCAAGCTCTTGATTTGAATGAACTTTTATCAGGTTGTTCCAGTGTAGATTCTCTGAACTTGTGTCTCATTTGACTGAGATAGCTTCATTGGCCCATAGCAAGTTAGCCTAAAGGTGTCTTCAAGGTCTAAATGCACTGGACTCTCATCCCCATCTTCCAGAAGCCCCACTATCAGCCTCATATGGTTCACTAGCGGATGAACCCTTAAGAAAAGCAGAGCTTCATATTCCCAATCCAGTGAACTTTTCACATTGACTTCTGGAGGTCAAGATCTATCCTCAGAGAATCTGCCTATTGATGAGCCATGACACAAAACAGTCTAAATACAGCGAACTACTGTTAGCAAATTCTTTCATCAAAGTCCCTATAAAGCTTCTATTACAAGTGATCATATGGGTTAGCTAGACTCAGATTCTGAGCTTTCTCAAGAATTGTCATTCTTTCCAAATATCAATTGAGGTTGGATTCTTGCTAAGAAACGCAAGTGAAATTTGAGCACATCATTGCTTCCTGGCAGGCAATAAAGGTCATAATAAATTAAGATGATCTGAGTCCCATCAGATGACTATAGACAACAATATATATGTAAATAGATTTCTCATTTCTAAGTGTGCTAAATGTTATCCCTGTTAACGGACATTGGCTTGAGTTTGGTAGAGACCCAGACATAGTCATAGATATGCATCCAAGTATAGGCAACAAAGGGTGTGCCACTGACCTGAGTTCCATTTGTAGTTTATTAATTCAATGTTTAATGCTGACTATGAAAGACAAACAAATACTGGGCTAAGTATTGTGTAGTAAGGAGGAAAAGAAAGGTCAAAGATCAAAATAAATCTAAATATATCAAGGTCAAAAGTCAACCCAATCTTCAAAAGGCATCTCAAAAGTCTATTGGGGTGAAATAAAATATATACAAATAACAGAAGGGGATGATAAAATTTAACTCCCTTTTTTATTCTGGGTAGGGCATAATTATATACATTAGGTCCTAAGAACTGATAAGAGATGAAATTGTTCTGTAAGTCAGGAGGAGAAGAGTTAGGGATCCCTAGGGACAATTTCATTTCAGGAGCAAATGCCAGTGAAATGTGAGTTATTATTGTTTCTATGGTTCCATCTCTACCCACAAGATATCAAATATAAATCTTCAATAGATAAACATATCTTGAATTTATCTTTCTATAAAAAAAACTTCTCGACTATTTTAATAGTCTCATCCAGTAAAATGTTATCAGACTTACCTTCTAATGCTCTAATTATATCACTCAACTTCTGCAAATGTTTTAAAATGTATCCCTTTGGAAGAAAAGATAAAGAATAAAAACAACAACCAAAAAAAAAAAAAAAAA
>NW_016806375.1:2791245-2795489 GCF_001698545.2 Rhinopithecus bieti | reverse complement strand
TTTTTTTTTTCCATTTAGCTAAGATAAAGCCCCACTTACTCATCTCTCAGTTTTTTTCTGCGGAGCATGAAGGCATGTAAAGACCAAAAGGGAATGGGAGAGACATTATAAAGGAGAGATTTAAAGCAAACTATGACTTCAAAGAAGACAAGAACTTATAAAAATGCTATAAAGGCTGATGGTTTAAAGTAAATGGGTATATTTCAATGTGATGGTTTAGAAGGTTCATCTCACCCCCAAGCTCTTGATTTGAATGAACTTTTATCAGGTTGTTCCAGTGTAGATTCTCTGAACTTGTGTCTCATTTGACTGAGATAGCTTCATTGGCCCATAGCAAGTTAGCCTAAAGGTGTCTTCAAGGTCTAAATGCACTGGACTCTCATCCCCATCTTCCAGAAGCCCCACTATCAGCCTCATATGGTTCACTAGCGGATGAACCCTTAAGAAAAAGCAGAGCTTCATATTCCCAATCCAGTGAACTTTTCACATTGACTTCTGGAGGTCAAGATCTATCCTCAGAGAATCTGCCTATTGATGAGCCATGACACAAAAACAGTCTAAATACAGCGAACTACTGTTAGCAAATTCTTTCATCAAAGTCCCTATAAAGCTTCTATTACAAGTGATCATATGGGTTAGCTAGACTCAGATTCTGAGCTTTCTCAAGAATTGTCATTCTTTCCAAATATCAATTGAGGTTGGATTCTTGCTAAGAAACGCAAGTGAAATTTGAGCACATCATTGCTTCCTGGCAGGCAATAAAGGTCATAATAAATTAAGATGATCTGAGTCCCATCAGATGACTATAGACAACAATATATATGTAAATAGATTTCTCATTTCTAAGTGTGCTAAATGTTATCCCTGTTAACGGACATTGGCTTGAGTTTGGTAGAGACCCAGACATAGTCATAGATATGCATCCAAGTATAGGCAACAAAGGGTGTGCCACTGACCTGAGTTCCATTTGTAGTTTATTAATTCAATGTTTAATGCTGACTATGAAAGACAAACAAATACTGGGCTAAGTATTGTGTAGTAAGGAGGAAAAAGAAAGGTCAAAGATCAAAATAAATCTAAATATATCAAGGTCAAAAGTCAACCCAATCTTCAAAAGGCATCTCAAAAAGTCTATTGGGGTGAAATAAAATATATACAAATAACAGAAGGGGGATGATAAAAATTTAACTCCCTTTTTTATTCTGGGTAGGGCATAATTATATACATTAGGTCCTAAGAACTGATAAGAGATGAAATTGTTCTGTAAGTCAGGAGGAGAAGAGTTAGGGATCCCTAGGGACAATTTCATTTCAGGAGCAAATGCCAGTGAAATGTGAGTTATTATTGTTTCTATGGTTCCATCTCTACCCACAAGATATCAAATATAAATCTTCAATAGATAAACATATCTTGAATTTATCTTTCTATAAAAAAAACTTCTCGACTATTTTAATAGTCTCATCCAGTAAAATGTTATCAGACTTACCTTCTAATGCTCTAATTATATCACTCAACTTCTGCAAATGTTTTAAAATGTATCCCTTTGGAAGAAAAGATAAAGAATAAAAACAACAACCAAAAAAAAAAAAAAAAAAACCCACAAAAAAAAAAAAAAAAAAGCAAAAATCCCCAAATCTGGCTTTTTAGGTTTCCCATACCAAACCCCAACCCTCTTTGTCTTCTACCATATCTTTATTTCAGTTCCTTAATCCTGCCTCCTTATACATGGCCTGCCCTTTCCTGTTGCAATACTTTTGCTCAGGCTGCATTTTCCACTTGGAATACTCCTCACTCCATTCTCTATATGTGGAAGGCTTAACCCTTCCCCTAGACCTCATACCTTATCTTCTTCAAAAGACTTCCCCAATGCTTACGGTAGTTTCCAGTAATTATACCTTAATGTTTTTAGGCAATTTATTTAATCTCTCTGTTTTCTAGTTTCTTCATTTATAAAAATGAATAATAATAGTATCTACTTCATAGTGATATGGTAATGATGGAATGAAATAAAACATATAAAGCACTCAATACACAGCATGGTACATAATGGGCATTTAAAAGGATTAGTTTTAAGAGTAGTAATGATATTATTGTTGTTATTTATTATTATTTTACTAACATGCTATAGTTTGAATATTATCTATAAAACTCATATTGAAATTTAATTGATATTGTGAAGGTATTAAAAGATGGAATCTCTAGGTGGCAGGCACCTGTAGTCCCAGCTACTCAGGAGGCTGAGGCAGGAGAATCACTTGAACCCAGGAGGAAGAGGTTGCCATGAGCCAAGATGGCACCAAACTGCCCTCCAGCCTGGCAACACAGCAAGACTCCGTCTCAACAACAAAAAAAAAGAGATGGACCCTTTAAGAAGTTATTTGGTCACAAGGGCTCTGCTCTCAAGAATGGATTGATGCTATTATCATGGATGTGGGTTCCTGATAAAAAGAATAAGTTCAGCACCTGGTTTCTCTCTGTTTCACATGTCCTCTCTCTCACTCTTGCTTGTCATATGATGCCTTCCACTATGTTATGATGCTGCAAGAATGTCCTCACCAGATGCCAGTGCCATGCTCTTAGACTTAGCAGCCTCCAGAATCATGAGCCAAGTAATCTTCCTTTTTTTATTAAGTATCAAGTCTTCGGTATTCTCTTATCACAGCAGAAAACAGACTAAGACTTTGTACTGCTACTTTTCTGTTCTGTCTCTGAATTTTATATCTCTGTTTTAGCCTTGATATACTCCGTGGGCCTTTGGTTATAGCCACAATCTTTCACTAAGTTGAAAGCCCACAATGGTAAGGAGCAATGTCATATTCATTTTTCTCTCTAGCATTGCCCAGTGCCGGGGGATAGCCTGACATTTAGCATGGACTTGATGAATAATTGTTAAATCTTACTGAACATGTATATTATATGTCACATAAAGCACAACTTAAACTCAAAAGAGGCTAATGGCAGCATTAGTCTGAAGGATTAGCTAATGCTTTACAGGCTAAATTGAATCAGAAAGAAGAAAATATATTTTCATCAATGTTGAAGAATTTCATTTACACGGTTAATGAAGAAAAATGCACTAGTTTGTGTGTTTGTGTCTATGTGTGTTCATTTGTTTCTTCTTCCAATTTTAGCTATTTCCTTCTCTAGAATCCTCATTTTGTGCCAAAGGCTCAGTCAGGACAAGGGTATAATTTTGTCTAAGGAGCGAAGGAGTAGAAAAAAGGATAATGCGTAGGATGTAGGGAATCAAAATCTCCCATACTCTGCTACTGAGAATATAATTTGGTGCCTCTTACAATGAGCAGCATATATTAGAAGCTTTCAAATGAGCATCATCTTTGACCCAGCAATTTTTCTACTAGGAATTTACTCTACAGAAATCATAAAAAATGTGAATGAGGAAGACTATACAAGAATAATATTCATTAGTTGGAAATAAACTAAATTACTAAAGTGAAGGGTAAGTTACATAAATTATGGCCTATCCACATATTAGAATATTGTGCAGAAATTAACATCATGTTATTAAAGAATAATGTAGTTGAATGTTTAACATAATTGGAAAATGATTAAAGGGAGCTACAAAGGTTTGTGTTTCTTATCGTTTATAGATAGACAGATAGATAGATAGATAGAAAAACAGACAGGAAAAGCCTCCAGTCATTCACAAAAAAATCCATGGAGATGGAATTAAAATTTAATAGAATAAGAGTAAGAAATTTGACTCCTGATCATAACTTTCCCTGATTCATCAAAGGGAGATGCCAGAAGCCCTAACTAACATAATAATGACTTTAGAATCATGTGCCAAAAGGATACAACCATGTGCATAGATGTATATAATGTATGTCCATAGCTATGTGAATACATTTCAACTTATGTATTTGTATGATACCACATCGTGCAATAAGATTAATAGATATTCATTAATTCTGAAGGATGTGCTTAAGAGAGTACAACTTTAACATATGGGCTGTTTGGGGTCCTGGGAAGGATCCCACAGAAAAAAGCAGATCTCTTCAAGAGGGGCTAAAAAGAAGATTCAGTGAGAAACCAAGTGACTCTTACTCTTAGAAGTAATCCATACTCATTAAGATACTACAAAGAAAACACACTATAATTTTAAAAAGGAATCCAACTCATCATAAAACCAGAGGTCCAACTTTCAGGGATTTATTTGCCACTGAGCTGCTTTTCTTTTCTTTTCTTTTCTTTCTTTCTTTCTTTTTTTTTTTTTTTTTTTT
>NW_016806375.1:2759650-2790931 GCF_001698545.2 Rhinopithecus bieti | reverse complement strand
TTTTTGTTGAGACGGAGTCTCGCTCTGTCCCCCAGGCTGGAGTACAGTGGCGCCATCTCAGTTTACTGCAAGCTCCGCCTCCCGGGTTCACGCCATTCTCCTGCCTCAGCCTCCCGAGTAGCTGGGACTACAGGCACCCGCCACCTCGCCCGGCTAGTTTTTTGTATTTTTTTAGTAGAGACAGGGTTTCACCGGGTTAGCCAGGATGGTCTCGATCTCCTGACCTCGTGATCCGCCCGTCTCGGCCTCCCAAAGTGCTGGGATTACAGGCTTGAGCCACCGCGCCCGGCCCTGAGCTGCTTTTTACAAGAAAAGTGACCCAGAAAAAAAAATGATGTGGCAAGAAGTGCTTTACTTAGCAATGATTGAAGATCTTCTAGCCCACAGTGTGGAGTGTGGCCAGTATCTTCACAATTAATAAGGGGTAAACATGTAAGTCCTGACTGTCTAATGTCTTGATCTCCCACAATAGAGGCAAAGTTAAAATGTGAAGGGATGGGAACCTAGACAATTTCACCTGCTTTAAGATTTCCCCCACTACTAACCTGAAGAAATATGGAAGATGTAGTCTAATGTCACTGTATGTATTCTAGTATGAAGAAAAGCCGTTATTTATTCACATTTTTGAAGGCCACATTTAGGTCATAAATCTCATTAAGAGTCTGATTTTTCTTTTGTTTTCCCATTACTTTCCTCTTGAAATGGGCTATCTCATGTTCCTGTGCTTGGAGTTCCAAGCATGTTTTTGCCCACCATCTATTCTGGAGAGGATTTCGCCCTTGAGTGAGTTTAGACTGGATGACATTGGAGGAGCTCTCTTCACTCAAAAATCTTGTAGTTCCCTGCCAATCCATAGCTTTGTATCAATGACTGTTTGTTATTCTAAGCACTCTTTCTGCACTAGAATATTTATATGGACTCCCCACATTGATAGGGCAGGAAACAGACTTGCCCCAGCTTTTCTTATTAAAGGCATATTATGTACACAATTAAACTCAACAGATGAGAAATATAAGACCACAGCTAAGAGTGCTGGCCTGGTGCCCAGGCTCCTTAAAATACTGTACCAAGAAGAGTTTATTAGGGAAGACTAGGAATCTCCTAGGAACCACCATTTGTAATAGCACCCTCCCCACTTTTATTGTCCATTTGAGAAAATCCGCATGGTCAAAATAGTTACTTTCTAAGTCTCAGCTCCCTCCCCTAATACTCATGTTAATTAAGTGAAAGTTTCCAAATGAAGGCTAAGATTTTGATTCTTCTAGACATTCTCAAAACAAAATGTCTTAATATATTGCACTTGAGAAATTACTATGAATTCCTAAAGGTTCAGACAGTGAATAGGGCATAGATTTTGTAGTCAGATATATGCAATTTTAGATCTTAGTGTTGCCACTTACCCGTCTGGGGACAATTCCTTTATATCTCAACCTTCTGAACTGTAAAATTAGGATAATGGTGTTTACTTTCCAGGATTATTGTAAAGATCGAGCACATTTAAGATTCTGATTACAGGCCGGGTGCGGTGGCTCACACCTGTAATCCCAGCACTTTGGGAGGCCAAGGCAGGTGGACCACAAGGTCAGGAGTTCAAGACCAGTCTGGCCAACATGGTGAAACCCCGTCTCCACTAAAAGTACAAAAAAATTAGCAGAGCGTGGTGGTGCATGCCTGTAATCCCAGCTACTCGGGAGGCTGAGGCGGGAGAATCGCTAGAACCCAGGAGGCAGAAGTTGCAGTGGGCCAAGATCATGCCATTGCACTCTAGTCCGGGCAACAGAGCAAGACTCCATCTTGAAAAAAAAAATAAGATTCTGATTACAATCTCTGACACATAATAGAGAGTCACAGGTTTCCCTCTCTTGTCCTGCTACACTCAACGATATTACCACATAGTTGGAGAGACAAACTTTAGTCACTTGGAAATTTCAATACAAAAGGAAGGCCATAAAGGAGTTGCAGAGTAGTGCTGCCAACTACAAGTACTACATGATAAATTCTTGTACATTGTCATCATCATCGTTGTCATCATGGTTAGTTTAGTAGGTGCTACCTCACCTGTATCCCTTTGGGTTTTATCATTTCATTGCTTACCAGCTTGTCTTCCAAATGTGAATCTGCATCTCTTTGGCTGCAACTTTCTCCTGCCTTTGGAGCCCACTCTGCTCACCGACCTGGCAAGTTAGACATGCAGGGGATTAATGTCTTCAGCAGCATCCCTCAACCAATCATTGACAAGAATTGATGGGTAAGTTGTTCTCAAATTTGAGTGAGCATCAAAACCACCTGAAGAGGCCTTGTTAAATCACCACTGCTAGTTCCACCCCCAGAGTTTCTAATTTAGTAGCTCTGGGGTGGGCTTGAGAATTTGCATTTCTAGTAAGTTTCCAAGTGATGCTGATCCTGCTGGTCCAAATACAGCACTTTGAGAACCGGTGGGATACCATCTTTTCTCAGGTGGTGCATGTTCTACACTGGCAGCATTAATGTGTTAGGGCTGCCATAACAAAATACTGCACACTGGGTAGCTTAAACAACAGAAATTATTTTCTCACAGTTCTAGAGACTAGAAGTCCAAGATCAAGGTGTTGGCAGCTTTGATTACTTCAGAAACCACACTCCTCTCTCCTTGGCTTGCAGGTGCCCACCTTCTTGCTGTGTCCTTACACGGACTTTTCTGTGTAGGCATATCCCTGGTATTTCTCATGTGTGTCCAAATTTCCTCTTTCTGTAAAGACATGAGTCAGATTGGATTGCAGCCCACCCTTATGATCTCGTTTAATGTTAATTACCTCTGTAAAGGCCCTGTCTTCAAATATAGTCACATTGGAATTTAGGCTTCCACATCTGAATTTTGGTGGGACACAAGTCGGTTCATAACACTGGCTTTTAGAATTCTTCAGGCAATTAAGCTGCAGATATGCACAGTGATAACTTGTCTAATAGTGCATCCTTGGCCTGTCTTCTCTTCTTTGCCTCAGTTGTTTCCCAGAATTATCTTCTAAATAAACCACATGTGCTTAATTCCTTGTCTCAGGGCAAGCTTCTGTGACATCCCAAACAAAAAAATCAGTGTTCATCTATCAAATCCTTACTTTAAAAAATTATATAATACTTAAATCTGTATAAATAATACATAGACTTAGATGACAAGAGATAAATTACAATTTCAACTTTGTTGCTCACTCGTTGTGTAATCTTTGAATGCTGAGTAAGTGAATCTCTCTAAGCTTCAATTTTATCAAATAGTAAATGCACATATTAATTTCAGTCTTGATTAACTTCTATAGGTAGCACGAAGATGTATATCGCTTACAATTCTTTGGTCGTAAGTAACAGAAAGCTGTTTTAGCTAGCTTCAGCAATAGAAGGGTCTTTATTAGAAGGTTGTCAGGTAACTTGCAGAATGAGAAACTGGTAGGAACAATAATGTTCTATATAAGCAGACACTACTTGATCTTCTCACCTGGAGATAGTGCTGATGTAGCAGAGGGTCATGAGAAGGCAATATCAGGACTATAAACCCACAAAGAACATCAACCAAGGGTGTCAATAAATTTAATATGTTCCAGATGTAGTGTGCTGACTATATGTGCTATTGAGTTAGATACTGTCTAATTCAATAAGATCTATCATCAATCAGGCTAGGGGGACTTTCACTTTTGCATGTGTACTTCAGATTTGAGGGAGCTCAATTTCAAACAATCTACTGACATTTGTGTCCACTTGATGAAGAAAACCAGGAGAAGCAGAAATGCACCATGCTGATGATAGCTGTTAAATATTGTTCACCACTATCTTATGTATCATGGGACCCATGTACTTGAAGGAAAGTAAAATGTTATTTTTAAATGATACATGTGTCACATCTGAACATCATGAGTGATCTGTCAAAACCTCTATTTTATATTTATTGCAACCCTAATGGGTGACCTCTAAACTTGTCCTCATGCTGGGTGACACCATGTTCAAGATTTATAGTCTTAGAATAGATTCTGATTGGAAAAGCTTGAGTCACATGACTTTGGCTGTGCAAAGGCATCAAAAGTAAGGATCTGAAGGAATAAATCTCCTGTAACACTTTGTTCTCTACAGTAGAAAGGCAGAGTAACTTTGTGTGTAGTCACCAAGACATCACATGACAGGCAAAAAGTAACTTCTTATACCCACCTCGCCCCCACCCAACACACACACACACACACGCACACACACACACACACACACCCTGCAATTAGAAATTAGAAAGAGGGATGCAATTAGAAAGAGGGACTTGGTGTTTGGTGCTGGATAGCTCCCAAATGACCAGTCTTCATTATAGAATCGAATGAGAAAACTAAAAGCACTTGTGCTTTTAAAGTTTGTAGTCCTATATTAGTATAGAAGATTATTATTGTCTTCTTGCTAGTGCATATACAATAGTTATTTTGATTATTTATTTTTAAAGACAGGGTCTCACTCTGCCACCCAGGCTACAGTACAGTGACATGATCATAGCTCACTGCAAACTTGAACTCCTGGGCTCAAGTGATCTTCCCTGCTCAGCCCTCTGAGTTGCTCAGACTACAGCCATGCATTTCCATGATCATCTAATTTTTACAGTTTTGGTAGAGATAAGGAAGTCTCACTCTGTTGCTCCCATTCATCTCAAACCTCTAGTTTCAAGCGACGCTCCTGCCTCAGCCTCCTAAAATGCTAGGATGACAGGTGTGAGCCACCAGGCCCAGCTTACAGTAATTATTAATTATTGAATCCAAGAGTCTTAACAAAAAAGTGTAAGCAGGGAAACTGAAACAAAAAGTGTTGAATTGGGGGCCGGATTAACTTTCCTGGTAATGAGGCCACCCAGAGAATTGCTTCCACATGTTATAACCCTCTGACAAGACTGCGAAGGAATGCAGATATTACCTGTTCTCTTTGATATTTTCTAGAGAGCTTGGCTTGGTGACTATGATATTTAACTTTGTTAGGAGTGGGGCATGTTGTGTTCTGTCTCTCCTTTAGTTATAACCTTGTGGTGGGACACAGGCAAGTTACTTCCACTTCCTAAACCTCTACTTCCCCATCTTTAAATAGAGGGTTGGATTAGATCTTTGTAGATTGAATCTCACATTTCACAATTGAAAGCTGAGTGAGCAATAAACAGACTTATTACAGAGTCAAGGAGTCAATATGCTAGAAAGAGTTCCCATAGAGCTGAGGCCTGGATTGGGTAGTCCAGTAGATCAAAAAGAAACAGAGAAAGAACAGCAGGTAGCCACCACTGTTAAAAAACACCATGGACTTTCATGGATAATACTCTGGCTTTGAGAATCAAATTTTCCCCCCACCCACAAAAGCCCATTCAATATTTCCATCAAGGTGTAATTGTCCAAGCCTGTACCATATATTAATCCTGAACACATTAGGCTAGAAAAAAATGAACTTGAAATGAAGCACAAGGGGAGGTGAAACTCTGACTATATCTTCACCACTTGCTTAAGTATAATTTTTGCAGTACCATCATTTGTGTCAGGAAACTGCAGAAACAATGTTGTCTTCATAAAAATGTGTGTAGGTGAGGGAGGTGGGGAATTATTTATCAGATGCTAGCCTTTCTAAACACTGCATTGATGATTTGTCTAAGACTTGTGTTTCCATGACACTGAATCAGATAAAGGTAATAATGGCAACGGCAGCTTGTGAAGACTTGCAGTCTGAAGGAGAGTGACAATATTTAGAAAATGTTTCTCAAGAGAGAACCGTGGTTATGGCCTTGATAAGATTCAGGAAGTGCAAATGATAGGACCCCAAGAGGAAACCCAAAATAGCTGGGAGAATCTCCTTCTCTCTCTTTCTCTTTCTTTCTCTCCCTATCAGAACAGCTTCCCAGCAGTAGAAAACAGGACTCAGAGCTGATAGAGAAGACAGACTTGAGCAGGTCCATTCATGCATTCACCTGCATTAGGGCAGGACCACTCAAAAACCTTTCACTGGATATCACTTTTAAAAACTAAATTCAGACTTCTATAACTTATCAAGATGAAGCAAGAGGAGCTGTATGTACTCACCTGCACGAAACTACCAAATACAAAAATAAACAAAATACATATGAAACAATGGTTTTAAGAGTTGAACATCAGGTAGTGAAAAAATAAATAAATAAAGTAGACCATATGATGGCCCTAGGTTACTTTATTGAGGAACTTTTAGGCACTGGCACAGGAACAGGGAACTGAAATGCAGCCTGGCCAACTTTCTTTCTTTTTAAAAATATTCTTTAGTTAATTAATTTTTTACATGAATACATTCTCTAGTGGTGATTTCTGAGATTGTGGTGCACCCATCACCTAAGCAGCGTATACTGTATCCAATGTGTAGTCTTTTATCTCTCACCCACTCCCACTATTTCCCTGAGTCCTCAAAGTCCATTGTATCATTCTTATGCCTTTGCATCTTCATAGATTAGCTCCCACTTAAGAGTGAGAACAAATGATATTTGGTTTTCCATTCCTAAGTTACTTCACTTAGAATAATGGTCTCCAAATCCATCCAGGTTGCTGTGAATGCCATTATTTTGTTCCATTTTACGGCTGAATAGTATTTCATGGTATATATATACACCACATTTTCTTTATCTATTCATTGATTGATGGGCATTTGGGCTGGTTCCATATTTTTGCAATTGCAATTGTGCTGCTATGAATATGCATGTGCAAGTGTTTTTTTAATATGGCTTCTTTTCGTCTGGGTAGATACTTAGAGTGAGATTGCTGGATCAAATGTTCAATCTACTTTTAGTTATTTAAGGAATCGCCACACTGTTTTCTACAGTTGTTGTCCTAGTTCACATTCCCACCAACAGTGTAAAAGTGTTCCCTTTCCATCACATCCATACCAACATCTATTATTTTTGATTTTTTGATTATGGCCATTCTTGCAGGAGTGAAGTGGTATTACATTGCGGTTTTGATATGCATTTCCCTGATAATTAGTGATGTTGAGCTTTTTTTTTTTTTTAACGTGTGTTTATTGATGGCCGACATCCTGAATTGAGGAGACAGAACTGAGAATTTGGGAAACAAAGCAATCAGAGTTCATAGGACTATCAGAATGGAGAGAACTGCACAGAGAGATCCACAGAGAACCCCCTTAAATATTTAGCAGATAATTAAGGAGGAAAGAGAGAGAGGCAGAGAGAGAAAAAACAAGAACTGCTTATGGTTACAGAAGAAACCTCTAAAGGAATTAGGGGCAACATTACCTGACTATCACGCTGGGCTTGGAATAGAGCTAGTTCTCACAAGTCAGAAAGGAAAGCTTCATTCATGGGGCACTGGGTTGAATATTAAGGAAGACCTTGCTCCCTAGTGGAGAATAATTAGTCCTGTTCAAGGTATATACAACATGAGGTTTTTTGCTTGCTTGTTTGTTTGTTTGTTTTTGTTTGTTTGAGATGGAGTCTCTACGTGTCACCAGGCTGGAGGACAGTGGTGTGATCTTGGCTCACTGCAACCTCCACCTCCCGGGTTCCAGCGATTCTCCTGCCTCAGCCTCCCAAGTACCTGGGACTACAGGTGCGTGCCACCAGACCCAGCTAATTTTTGTATTTTTAGTAGAGACAGGGCTTCACCATATTGGCCAGGATGGTCTCGATCTCTTGACCTCGTGATCCGCCTGCCTCGGCCTCCCAAAGTGCTGGGATTACAGGGGTTTAGCCACTGCGCCTGGCCAACATGGGGTTTTTATGTATGTATGGATTGTGAAATGATTACTGAAGTCAAGCTAATTTTTATGTCTATTGCTTCATATAGTTATCGTGTGTGTGAGCATGTGTGTGTGTGTGTATGTGTGTGTTCAGAATCCTTAAGATCTACTTTCTGAAGAAATATCAAGTACACAATATATTATCATTAACTAATTAGGTCTCCAGAACTTACTCATCATTAACTAAAATTCTATACCCTTTGACAAACATATCTCCATTTCCCCCAATTGCCATCCTCTGGTGACTACTATTCTACCTTTTGTTTCTACAAGTCCTATTTTTTAAGATTCTACATATAAGTGAGATTATGCAGTATTTCTCTTTGTGCAGGCTTATTTTACCTAGCATAATGTCCTCCAAGTTTTATGTTGTCATAAAATGGTAGTATTACCTTCTTTTATAATGCTGAATAAGAGTTCATTGTGTGGTGAAATAATATTTATACATGAAATATAATATCCCAATATCCCATATATGTATATGTATATGTACTAATTTTCTTATCCATTCATCTGTCAATGGATACTTAGGTTTTTTCTGTATCTTGGCTGCTGTAAATGATACTGTAATAAACATGGGAGTATAGATTACTAACTTCATTTTCTTTGAATATATATCCAGAAGTGGCATCGATTGATCATATTGTAGTTTCATTAACTTTTTGAGGAAACTTCATATTATTTTCCAAAATGGCAGTACCAATTTACATTCCCACCAATGTTCAAGGGTTCTCTTTTTTCCACATTCTTACTAACACTTGTTATCTTTTGACATTTGGTAATAGTCACCCTAACAGATACGAGGAGAGATCTCATTGCAGGCTTGATTTATCCTTCCTTCATAGTTAGTGGTGTTGAGGACCTTTTCACACACTTGTTGGCCATTTTCTTTGGAAAAATGTCTATTTAGTTTCTTTACCCTTTTAAAAATTGAGTTATTTACTTTTTTGCTACTAAATTGTAGGTGTTCCTTATACATTTTGAATATTACCCCTTTACTGAATGTATGGTTTACAAATATTTTCTCCCATTGTGTGGGTTGTCTTTTCGTCTTGTCGATTGTTTCCTTAGTTGTGCAGAAGATTTTTTAGTTTGATGTAGTTATAGTCATTTATTTTTGTCTCTTTTTGCCTGTCCAATTTCTTTCTTTTCTCTTCTTTTTTTACTTTTTATTTTTTGCATGTAAATATCCAGCTTCCCAACACCATGTACTGAAAAGATGAACCTTTCCCTCTTATATATTATTGACATCTTTGTCAGGTTGGTTGACTATATATGCATAGGTTTATTTCATGGATTTCTATCCCATTCCATTGGTCTATGTGTCTGTTGTTATGCCAATATCATACTATTTTCATTGGTATAGTTTTGTAAAATAAAATCAGAAAGTGTAATGCTACTAACGTATATATTTTTGCTCAAGATTGTTGTAGCTATTTGGGGTCTTTTTCGGTTTCATATGAATTGTAGAATTGTTTTCTAGTTCTGTAGAAAATACCATTGACATTTTAATAGAAGTTTTATTGAATATGTCCATGCTAGCACTAGGTAGCATGGACACCTTGACAATATATATTTTTTCCAATCCTTAAACACAGGGTATTTTCATATTTATTTGTGTCTTCAGTTTCTGTTATTAATGTTTTGCAGTTTTAGTGGAACAGATATTTCACCTCTTTGGTTATATTTATTCCTAAGATTTTATTCTTTTACTCTTTTCAATACTACTGTAAAATGCTTTTAACATTAATTTTTATGGCCAGGTGTAATCCTAGCACTTTAGAAGGCCAAGGCAGGCAGATCACTTGAGACCAGGGGTTTGAGACCAGCCTGGACAACATGGCAAAACTTTGTCTCTACTAAAAACACGCACACACACACACACACAAAATTAGCTGGGTGTGGTGGCTCAAGCCTGTAATCTCAGCTACTCGGGAAGCTGAGGTGGGAGAACTGCTTGAATCCAGGAGCTGGAGGTTAGAGTGAGCTGAAGTTGCATGACTGCATGCCAGCCTAGGCGGCAGAATGAGATCCTGTCTCAAAAATAGATAAACAAGTAAATAAATACAGAAATAAATAAAATTTTAGAAAATAAAAATAAATTTTACACATAGTTTGTTGTTACTTTATAGAAAATATCTGATTTTGTATAGAGATTCTGTATCCTGCAACTTTACTGAATTCATTTTGTAATTCTAACAGTTTTTTTGGGTGGAATCTTTAAGATACTTTCTATGTAAGATCGTATCATATGAAAAGAGAGACAATTTTATTTTATTCTTTCTGATTTGGGTTCCTTTTATTTCCTTCTGTTGCCTAATTGTTCTAACTAGGACTTCCAGTACTATGTTGAATAGAAGTGGCAGAAGTGGGCATTTTTTGTCTTGTTCTGGATCTTACAGAAAAAGCATTCAGACTTTCATCATTGTATATAATGTTAGCCAAGGGATTGTCATGTATTCTTTATTGGGTTGAAGTACATTCTTTCTATACCTAATTTATTGAGAGTTTTTATCATGAAAGGATATTGAATTTTGTCAAATGTTTTTTCTGCATCTATTTAGATGATTCTATGACTTGTATCTCTCATTTTGTTAATGTCATGTATCACATTCATTGATGTGCATATATTGAACCATCCTTGCATCCCACGGATAAATCTCATTTAATTATGGTGTGTGATTTTTTCAATGTGTTTTGAACTCAGTTTGCTAATATTTTGTTGAGCATTTCTGCCTGGATATTTATCAGAGATATTGGCCTGTTTTCTTTTCTAGTACTGACTTTTCCTGACTTTTGTGTCAAGGTAATGTTAGCCTCATGAGTTTGGAAGCCTTCCTTTCTGAGACTGTGTTTCCATTTTTGTTTAAAAGTACTTTTTTCCAATTTTCTTAGAGATTTCTCCTTTGACCCATTTGTCATTCAGGAATATGGTGTTTAATTTCTATATATTTGTAAGATTTTCAGTTTTAGTTTTTCTCCTATTATTGATTTATATTATTTTACCATTTATTATTATTATTGATTTTCTATTATTTTAGTTTTTCTCCTATTATTGATTTCTAGTTTCATGCCATTGTATCCAGAAAAGATATGTGATATTATTTTAATCTTCTTAATTTTTTTTTTTAGTGTGTGTGGCCTAACATATGACCTATTTTGTAAAATGCTCTATGTGAACTTGAGAAAATGTATATTGTCTGTTGCTGTGAGATGGGATGTTCTGTATATGTCTGTGAAGTCCACTGGGTATAAAATGTAGTTCAAATTTAATGGTTTTTATTGACTTTTTTCTGGATGATGTATCTACTTTTAAGAGTAGGTTATTAAATCCCCAATTACTATTATATTGCTGCTACTGGGACCATTGAAGTTCTCAGTGGCAAAGGCTGCCAGAGTCATCTGCCAAGCAGGTCACTGGGGACCAGAGTGGTACCTGCTGCATGGCTGATACTGGTAGCCACCATCCTTCTTTGTTCTTAGTTATAGCTATATGTCTGTGGTACACAAATCACCCCAGAAATCCTTTTTTTGCAGTTATTTTCCCTCCATTGTGTTGCTGTAGGTTCTGAACTGGACTCTAGAGACTGCCCAAGTCTACTTTTGTGTATGGATAGCTGAATAATTTTTGTTTTCTGTGGGTGGATAAAGATTGGTATCTACTACTCTGCCATCTGGATATTGTTACTCTCGAAACTGATAAATTAAAAATGTAGATGATAAACCCTAAAGCAGCAAATAAATAATTAAACAAAAAAAAAAATGATCGCTATAGGTATAGCTAAACAAAAAGTATAGCCAATAAGGGACATGCAATAAAATAATACCTATTCAATTCCAGAAAAAAAGGAGAAAAAGAGAAAAAGAAACAAAAGAGCTAATGGGATTACTAGAAAACAAATAGTAAGACAATAGATTTAACCTAACCACATCAATAATCATATTAAATGGAAATGTACTGAACTTTCCTATTAAATATTAAGAGATTACCCAATTGGATAATAGAAATGTAAGATTCAAATATACGCTACCCATAAGAAACACATTTCAGATACAAAGATACATTTGGTCAAAAGTAAAAGGATGCAACAAGATATACCATGCTAATACTAATCTTTTCCAAAAGGAAACTAGAATGGCTATACTAATATCAAAGGAAATTTCAGAGCAAATAATATTTTCAAAGATAAAGAGAGTCATTTTCTGGAGATAAACAGGTCAATTCATTAAGAATACATAGCAATCCTGAAAATTTATATACCAATAACAGAGCTTCAAAATTGATAAAGCAAAAACTGACAAGCTCAAGACAAACAGATAAATTTATAATTATAGTTGAAGACTTTAATGCCCTCTTCCAATAACTGAAAGTTCAACAAGTCAGAAAAATTAGTCAAGATATAAAAGTCTGAACAACACTCTCAAACAACTTGACCTAATTGACATTTATAGAACATTCTACTCAACATCAGTCAAATATAATTATTTTCAAGTATACACAGGTATTTATTGAGGTTTACTTTATTTTTGGCCATAAAGCAAGTCTCAATAACTTTAAAAGAATTCCATTTATTCAAACTTTTTTTTATCAAATTGTGCTTTAAAATGAATTTATCAGTTGACCTAGGAAATCTAGCTCTCTGAATTTATCCTAAGATAATGGAACATTGTCTAACACATATATATTGTGTTACTATGCTCATATCACCCTTTAAAGGCACTCATTTTCCCTTAGGTTAATAGTGTTTCCTGCTAGTGAATTATGCTGTGCTCTTCCCCAGGAACTGCCCTCAACAAACGGGAGCTGCTTCACCCAAGTTATGTTCTTCCCCCAGGGGTATCCCATGCCCAGCGACTAGTGCATGGAAGAATACACACTCTTGGCCATCCAAGGTTCATAGGTTTTTGCAATTGGCTGAAGCCTCTGTAGTGACTGCATTATGTTTCTCACTTCCTTACAGGTATTATTCGCAAGAGTACTCCCAATAACCCATCTGAATAAAAATATCTATTGGTTTGTCTCCCAGAAATCAAACCCAAGACAAATATGCAAAGATCTATATATACAAGTTTTTACTGCAATATTGTTTACAATTGCACTAAATTGAAAGCAACCTGAACCCATTAATGATTAACTAGTTAAATAAAATGTTATACAACCTTCAGGAGATGACAGTGATGGACTTTTTGAAATTAAAATGGTTGAAAGAAAATACTAGATAAGGAAGACAGAAAAATGAAAAAAAGAAGTAAACATGTAAACAAGGATCATAGAGTGACAAAAACATGCCCCTGCATCCCCACCCTAGTTAGAGGGCTGAGACTAGAAATGCCAGCGTCAGGTAGAGGGATATGGGTTTATTTTTTTGATCAAGGTTCCAACAGTATTAAAAATATATCTGGAAAAAAGACAATGTGAGCAGCAGAGTGAATGGTGGACTTGAAGTATCTGGTTGAAACTGGGGCTACCACTGCAAGTTCTGCTAGGGGTGGAGTAACAGTGGAACTTGAGCAGGAGCAGTATGGCGGTAGCTGAGGGACTCCAAAGCTGGAGGAAGGATAGGGCTGAAACTGAGAATAAAGAAATGTGGCACTCAAACGATAGAAGCAGCAGGATGGTAGGGACGGTCTAAGCAGAAATTCTAGTTCAGAGGGCGCATTGGGAAATGAAGAGAAAGGGAGCTAAGAAAGTTACAGAATGAGAGGTGAGTAGAGGCTGAGAAGGGTGCTATCCCCTCACATTATAAACCTATAGACCAAGAGAGAAGAAAGGATTATGAGAAGTGACCTTAAAACTTCTCTCAATTCTACATTCTAGTTTAAGTGAGTTTCCAAACTGCAAAATGTTCTCAACAGTAAGAGCTGGTATAGGGCTCCTGTCCTGTCTGTAAGAGATTGCATTTCTAAAGTAGTCCACACCTATATCTACCATCCCACACGTTCTTAAAATGTGGCCTTAAGATTTCTTCATCAAGAGTTGGAAACTATTTCCTCCTCTTAAATCTGGGTGGGCTTGTGGTGTGAGTGGAAGTGATGCTGCATGACTTCTGAGGCTAGCCTGTAAAGGGGATTAGAGCATCTACCTAGCTCATTCTCTTAGGATATGTACCTCGGGGGCACTGAGACTACAGGTAAGAAAGCTGAGTGTCCTGAAGCTTCCATGATAGAGAGATCATGTGGTGAGCCTACATAACACTATACAGCAGTAGAGAAGCCCCAAGTGTTACAGCCCCAAAAATCTTGAATCTTCTTAGCTTAGGCACCAGATATTAGAGTAAACAAGCTTTCAGTTTCTTCCACCTTCTAAAGTTTGAACTTTCCCAGCTGACTCCTAGAGCAGTCTCCAAGTTCAGTCCATAATAATAGTTTGGGGGTGAATAAATGTCTTTTTAAACCACTAAGTTTTATGTTGGTTTGTTAAGTAACTGGAACACTATTGCACCTGTTTTTTGTTTGGGAAAACAGCTATAGAAAAGCTCAAGGATCTTTTGGGTGTGGGAGTGATAATCAGGATGACTGGATAGCCATTGTGACATCTCCTACTCACCATCAAGACCATGGAATAAAATATATTACAAGGTCAAAACGTTGTATCTTAAGTGCTTTTGAAAGGCTGTTGAAATCGGTTATTCAAACTGACCCTATGAGGCAAAAATTAAACAGAGGAGAAAGTAATCCTGTCAGGCTCTGTGGGAGTAAAGAAATTACTTGACCTGTTCCTGGATGCAGAGGCATGGTTTTAAAGATGTGTATTATTTTAAAAATCAATAAATCATTTAAAATAAGGCAAAGACTGAGACGATTAGAATAATTTCAGTATACTTGTAGCATGTTGTGATCCCATGCCTTTTCTTTCTGTGGGATAATATTACCTAAATTAAATTCATTTGCTGTCACAAGGGATCATTTACAAAGCAACTCAAAACACTTTCAGGCAAAACATTAAAGTATAAAAAGACATGTTATCTGACATTTCATTAATTAGAAATTTCTGAAAACCAAAACTTCTTATATTCCCCAATTCAATTTTCAAGCTAGAAATTTGTGCCAATTTTAGGGTTTATATGTATAATCAGATGAGTTTCTTAGAGTTAGAAGGAGACCTAATAAGAAATTGTTATGTATTATTCCTCTCATAGTTAGAGGGAAAATAAATTAATTTTGACCTCACAGGCCTTTTGCTACAAATTTTCACTTTTGCATGCACGCACTTAGCATAATTCAGAATGGAAATAACATGGATTAATATTTAATAGACTATCAATTAAAATCCTCACATAGTCAGAAGAATTATGAATTTTTTAGCTTGGACATAAACGATGGACCATGAGAACTCTCACTATCTGAAAGACTGTTAAGTGAAAAAGGCAGTACATATGACCTGGTATGACTGAGTATACTACTGGGACAAAGAGAGGGATGCTGTAAGAAAGCTTATTTCAGATTAATAATAACTTCTCTAATGATTACATCTATTCAACCCAGAAATGTCCTCCCCATTGCTTGTTATATTTAAGAAAAAGCTAATTAATGGTATGTCAAGACTAAGCAGAAATTAAACAAAAGCTGTGTCCCCCAATAGAATGTAAGTGCCATCAGGTCAGGGATCATGAGCAACCATTCTGTCTTGTCAAAAATCTTAACTCCACTTCCTGGCACAATGTCAGGCCCATATTAGAGCCCTCAGTATACACTTTTGTAACAAAAATTAATCATATAATGCAGAGTTGCACTAAGTGACCCATTCTAAAGGGCAAATACTATAATTCTATCTTCCCCTTCATGAAATCCTGAGGACAAGACTATTTGAGCAACTAATCCAACTCACTCAACCACACGCAAACAGCTGATGTGATACACAAGCTGACACAGCAGAAGTTATTCTTTGGATTCCAAGTTGAGACATTTTTTTTTGTGTACATTTTGAAGCACCAATCTAGCTGTCCAAAATGCTTTTGTTCCAATAGAATAATAATCAATTTTTAGTTCAACAGCTGTGTGCAATGCATATTTAAAAGAATATTTTTTAAATTTCTCCCCATTTCCATTTTCTGTGCTACTCAGTTTTCAGTGTTGATGCTGTTAAAACCATAGTTGAAAGGAGTGAAAATGAAAAAGAAAGGAGCAAAGTGAATACTCATTAATCTTTCAGTGGAAACTGATTGGATGTGAGAGCTTTTCTCTTAAGTGTTACTCAAAGTGTAACATTTTGAGTGTTGTCTCAATTCTAGATTGAGGATCAGTAAACCTTTAATGTAAAGACCCAGATAGTAAATATTTAGGAATTGTAGACCATATGGTTTATGTTGAAACTCCTCATTTTAGCACAGAAGCAGCCATTGACAATACTTATAAAATTGAGCATGGCTTTATTTCAATGAAATTTTATTTACAATAACAAGTGGAAGACCATATTTGGCTTCTGGGCTGTAGTTTGATGACTCCTGTCATTGACAATGTGTTTTGCTTGTATGGTATTATAGCTTTATATAGGGATATGACATATATTGTCTCCTTTGAGCCTCAACTGGCAGTTTGACATAACAGGTGTTATGAACCCAATTTCAGAAATGAAAGTGCTAAGTTTCAGAGAGGTGAAGCTACTTAAACAGGCTCACAAGATCAAGTTGTTTGTAGAATCACACTAGAACTCTTGTCCCTGAGCATCCATTACACCAATCAGTAAGCCACAATACCTTATTTTTTTTTATATCTATTTATGGACATGTATTGGGTCACATATACAATGTGATTTAAAGGACTTAAATATACTTCTCATGCTGGTATGACCTGGTGCTTAGATTTTCACTAATAGAGATTTATTTTTCTGAGTAAGAACACAGTCTACTTTGACAGAGAAAATGTCCTTAAGATAGTTTATTATTCAGGTATTGTTAGTAGAAGGAGTGTATTAGTCCATTTTCATGCTGCTGATAAAGACATACCCAAAACTGGCAATTTACAAAAGAAAGAGGTTTATGGGACTTACAGTTCCACATGACTGGAGAGGCCTCACAATCGTGGAGTAAGGCAAGGAGGATTAAGTCACATCTTACATGGATGGCAGCAAGCAAAGAGAGAGCTTGTGCAGGGAAAGTCCCATTTTTAAAACCATCAGATCTCAAGAGACCCACTCATTATCACAAGAATAGCACAGGAAAGACCCACCCCCATGATTCAATCATCTCCCATAACACGTGGGAATTATGGGAGCTACAAGATGAGATTTGGGTGGGGACACACAGCCAACCACGTCAAAGAGATAGAAACTCAAACTGGATTAAGCAAAAATAAAAAAGATGAGGTTGGTTGACATAACTGTATGGTTTATTTATTGGTTGACATAACTGTGAAGTTTAGAGATGCACTGGTATCAAACATGACTGAATCCAGGTACTCAAAAATATACCATCAGAGTGTAGTCTTTCCACATCTTTCTGTTCTACTATCCTACATGCTGGTGCCATGTTTAGGAAGACTCTCCATGTAGTGTTCCCCAGTATTTTTGACTTTAGGTAAGTACAGCTCTCAGATAGTAGAAAAGGTAGTCTGCCTTCCTCAGCAGTACCAACCAGAGTGTGAGGTTTATCTCCCATTGGCCCAAATTAGTTCGCATGCCAGATAATGTGAGAAATCAATCAACCCAATCAATACAAGAGAAACCCACGTGCTGATTGACTTATTCATGACTCACTGGTTCCTGCAGAAATGGATTCAGCCCCACTGCAACCATGTGGAATAAGGTGTGAGTGATTTGGTTCCCCAAATAAAAATTGATTTTCTCTTGCCAGAAGAAGCAGGAATGGATTCTGGTAGCAAAACAGATAGACGTTTACTATGGAGGGGTAAAACATAAAGTCTATATTAATGACTACTGACTTAGTATAAAATAATCTCACAGATATTAGTCACTTGGTTATTTTGCAGACTTTGATACAGGCTAATTTTGAGGGGATAGTTGACAAAACCATCTAGCACTTATGCACAGAAGAAAACAAGAACGTTTAAATTGACATGCATAGGTGGTCTGTACCTCAAACTTTGTGCAACTTTGGTTTCCAAGTAGAGCCTCCTGTGGAATGCACTATGAATTGGCTATCCCACATTATCTGCAAAAACCTTCTCTCTCACCTTTCTGTACTACAGAATATGGAATGCTAACATTCTTAATTACTTGCTCTTACTTACACACTCAGTTAGCCCTGTTACACATGAATAGACAATGAGATTAGGAAAAAGTCCTTTGACAGGGCTTTTTTTTTCTGGATACAAAGATAAATCTCACTAGAAATAGACATTTAATTTCTTTTCTCAGCTTGCAGGGTGGAAATGAGACTTGGTGGTACAGCGATTTTGTAACCAAGAGACAACATAAGTGAAGACAAAAAATTATAAAACTGCTCTAGTAGCCCTGGATTGCCTACCTTCTAACTTCTTGTAGAATGAGACAATTAAACTTCTATTTTTTTGAGCCATTGAAATAGTACTTTATATTTCTTGCAACTGAATATACTCCTATGTGATAGAATTTCCAAATAAATCTAAGGCTGTTTAGGGATGCTAGGAAACTGGGGCCTTCGACACCCAAGCATATCCCCTACATGCTAGGTGCTAACAAATCACTCATAATCTTGGAAATTTTGGCTTACAATTTTGGAAAGAGATGACTACCAAGTTCCATCTTCATCTCCAATGTTAGGAGAACCTTCTGGGAACTCTCATAGCCATATGAACCAAGACCTAGAAGGAGATAAACCAATTCTCTGTTTATATTTACATTGGGACATAGTATTTACTCAGCCATTTTCCTTGGCAAGTGATGCTGTAAAATTGCAAATTCCTTTCTAAAAGCAATCTATTGACTTTTGTGTTTTGGTCTAGGATTTTAACTAAGTGATACTTGGGAAATGTTGAGAGGCATAAAAGGTAAACATTTTAATCTTCATGAAGTTTCTTAGCCTCCAGAAAAAATGGATATCAAAGTTTCAAGACAACATAGGCAAGGATTTGCATACAGAAAAATTTCCATATTTTTTGATAGGTATAGAGGACAAGGGAAAATATCTTCCTATATTGAAAGCGAACAAGACAAGGTAAAACTATGTAATAAGTTTTACTGTAATCATAACATACATTTCATCAGCAGGCAAGAAAAAGATCAAAATGTGCTGCTTCTTCCTGGGCAGACTATTTCACCTCTTTTTCGACAGTCTGAATCCTTCCTCTTTTGGCCCAGTCGAACACTTCTCCATACACTATTAAATATTAGAGATTTTGGTTAAAATGTGGTCCAAAGTATAACTAATTATTTAAAAGAAAATACTTACAAATTTGTTTGTTCATCTTATCTCATTATTTTACACTTCACACACTGCGAAGCATTTTCTGTTATGGGGTTTTAGCTTGTGTTTTTTGTTTCCTTTATTATAAATTGTATTTTACATACATGACTCAGTTCCCTTTCTGTTTCTATAAGGAAAAACTTTGAACTCTCCGCAGGACCTTAGATACAGTGATTTTCTCCCAAACCTCTATTTACTCCTCTGTTAATAAAATAAATTTGAATTGTCATTAGGTGGATTTCAAATTTTCTTTTAGCCAAGAGAGCTTTGTTCAAAAAATATTTCCAGGAAGTCTAATATTCAATAGAAAAAACACATAGCTGGTCTTGTTGAACAATGTGTGTCACCTGGAGAGCCTTCCATACCTATATGATGGTCTGCAGACTTTCAAGATTCCATAGAACACTAAACACCGCTGGCTTGTGATTTGTAGGTTTCTTCCCAGATCCAGCATTTTTGATTGTATGATCCTATTACATTGCTCTGCCCTTCTCATTCTTCTTAATCTTGACAAGATGCATCATCCTTACCAATGTAATTATTAATCTCTCAGTTGTGTTTATCTCACTGTTTTTTTTGGAAAACATTTTCAGAGCAGAGACAATATCTCTTATTTTTTAATCTCCCACATTAATTCAACAAATGTTTTCTGACATCCCCTCCCTACTCTTACCCAAGCACTATAGTGGGGGTGAATAATAAGCTAGGAATATGAGCTAGATGACAAAATCTGTGACAGTGACTGCAAGCCCCTCATTTTGTGATGGTTTCATCTAATACACTCATCAAGTTACTTCAAAGATCTAAGGCATCCATCAAATTACTTCACAAGATTTTATTTTCACCTACAAACCTCCATGTGTTTATATTGTATTCAAACATTTATTTTCCTTCAGTGGACTTCTGGAAATTTGAGATGCATTCACCACAGAACAATAACACAGAAACAGAAAACCAAACACCACATGATCTCACTCATAAGTGGGAGCTGAACAATGAGAACACATGGACAAAGGGAGGGGAACATCACACACCAGGGCCTGTCGCGGGGTGGGGCTAGAGGAGGGATAGCATTAGGAGAAATACCTAATGTAGATGCTAGGTTGATGGGTGCAGCAAACCACCATGGCACGTATATACCTGTGTAATAAATCTGCATATTAAGCACATGTATCCCAGAACTTAAAGTATATATTTAAAAGAAAAAATGGCTGAGCATACACAGACAGTGTTCTGTGAATGAGTTTCAGATGCAAGACTCTGCTTGATCCTCACGGTAGTGCTGAAGAGACAGGACCAGTAGCTACCACTATTGCATTGACCAGGTAGGGAGAGGAAGTCTTAGAGAGATGTATAGTGTGTGGCTCCTACATGATGGTGGAATCAAGCCTTGAAGCTGGTTTCTTAATACTGAGCCACCTAGATGAGCTCTTTCTATTAAACCACACTGACATCTAGGGGGAAAATAAAAGTGTATATCACCTCGTATTCCTTCAGTCTCAATGTGTAGAAGGTCAGATTGTCAAAATTCAAATCAGAGAATATATACAGATACATGAGTTTATTAATTTTCACACAAATTTTAAAGAAGTAGTACATTGGCATTAGCAGGCTGTATTTATGGTAGTTAAGGATACAGTCTCGAAAGCCAGACTGCCTGGGTTCCAGTAAGCTCTGCCATTGACCAGCTGCATGACCTTGGCAGGTGGATTGTCTGTCTGTCTTGGTTCCTTCATTATAATTTGAGGATGATAATAGTACATAGTTCAGGGTGGTTGTGAGAATCATGATTTGATACATCTAAGGTGTTCAGAAGAGTGTTTAGCCCATAGCACACGCTAAACAAATGTTTGGGTTTTTTTTATCTCTTATGATGGCTAACATTAAGTGTCAACTTGATTGGATTGAAGGATGCAAAGTATTATTTCTGGGTGTGTCTCTGAGGGTGTTTCTAAAGAGATTAACATTTGAATCAGTGAACTAGGAGAGGTAGACTCACCCTCAATGTGGGTAGGCACCATCTAATCGACTGTCAGAGTGGCTAGAATAAAGCAGGAAGAAGAAGGTGGGAGAAATCAACTTGCTGAGTCTTCCAGTCTTCATCTTTCTCCTGTCCTGGATGCTTCGTGCCCTTGAACATTAAACTCCAAGTTCTTCAGCTTCACCATGCCCAGCCTGTTTTTCCTATAACTATCTTATTATTCATTATTATTATTACTTCAGTAGAGAATCTGTCTTTAACAACACCTCCATTCTTCATCTTCTAAACAAACACTTATCAAGATTGTAAGTGTAAGATGCTAGAAGAGATGTTGAATCAGATGTGCTCCTAATCCTTCATTTTATTCCCTTTCATCTGAATTCCCACAATAGTCTTTTAATTAATTTCATCACCTCTGGTCTCCCTCCATACCAATGCATCTAGCACATCACCATCAGATATTTTAATACTTTTGCTAGCATAACAATAAATTTCATACAGCTTAAAATCGAACAATCACACATTCAAATTAGTTGGTGCTAAGATAGTCACTTTGTTCTGAAACTTGGGACTGAATTTATTCTTTCATCAGTAACCCACAGGCTGTCCTATCTTTCATCATTTGTTTCTCAAATCAAATTTTCCAACTGGTATGCCTAGGTCTTGATCCCTTAGCCCTAGGGTAGAAACTATTGCCATGGGCCAATTAACTTTTTCCAATTACCTCACTATGTATATAATTATGTTCATATTTTATGTGTTACAACATGTGGAAGATATTGGAGAGCACTGACTTGAGTTATTTCCACTCGATATTTTATAAACCAGCTAAAAGTAAAATCTTACATTTGTTTTATATTCCTAGTATACTTTTCAGAAATTCGGTAGATAGGAAGAAGAAATGGTTTGAAAAGATCTGCTGATTATATGTATGTGCTTCTTTTTAATTACCAGAATGAAAAGATAAAAGAAAATGTACCCATTTCTTTTAATGGCCTCAGATCTTTTTGTCAGTCAGGCAACTCTAGGTGTTCTTATTCCTTATGATAGAATTCATGTTGCTTCAGGTCTTGCCACTCCATGGATACAAATGAGGTGACACTACATTGATAAACTGATTTTCAGGCTCTTTCAAACTCATTTGCTTGTGAGAACCTCCATAGTATTCATCTCTCCTCTTGAAATGACAGCACAGATGCCATGTTTTCTCCTCCTATCCTCTCTCTTGACCCATTACCTCCTTGCTCAGGTTTAGATGTATTCTGGGGCCCAATGTCCACATGAAGGGTACCATCCCCTGTTATTCCTCAAACCACCTGCCTTAGAGGAACTCATGCCGATTGAATAGAAACAATCTCCCTTTAACCTAGAGATTGTTCCAGGTCACCTGAGCAATACCATTTGAACTCAGTCTCACAAAGTTCAACTTTAAAATAACTCTCGATTTCCTCAATTCACCATCTTTGCTGAGAAGTTTACACCTGGTTTAAGAGGCCAGTATTCAGCATCTCATACTCTATTATTTCCATATTTCTTGCTCCTTGGATCTACAGACAGATTTATACACAATACTTGTTTCACACAGAAAAGCAGTCTCCATACATAAGAACATCTTCAATTCATACCCAAAGGTATTGGAGACTAACTAATTCCCTAGCTAAACTCTTGCCTCCAGAAAAACACCCTGCTATATTTGCATTATTAGCTCTTGACTGGAGTTAAACACCTCTTTTGAAAGAAAATGTATTTGAGAATCAAGGGCTCTAATGTCTCATCTCAAATTTTCTCCTGTCCACTATTGTATATCTGAGCAAGTTGTATCATGTTTTCAGCAACAGATTTTTCATCCATAAAGTTAGAAGGCATGATGAGGTGACCACCAAGACATCTTTCATAGTTCATGCTCTGGGATTCTTGCATGGACACCCCTTAAATCAGTCAAGTATTAAATAAATATGCATATGTGTGACAGAGAGAAAAATAGTGGCTGGGTACAAAACAAAGTAATAGTTAAAAGTGTTTATTTTGTCTTAGGCCAGCAATTTGCTAGAGATTTGACCTAGAGCCTATGACCTATGATTTAACCTCTTTATCCTCTATTTTACCTTCTCTAATATTGAGATGATAGAAGCTACTTAAAAGGGTGAGTGTCAGCATTAAACAAGATAATACATGGAAAGCACTCTGACCTCATCAGTGTTCAATAAATTAACTATTATTTCTATTATTACTTAACTGACACATATAAACTAGCAACAGATAGGTAGGATCTTCTAAATGGTGCCTTTGATTGTAAGTGTTGCAGAAAGTCAGAAGACGTAAAGATTGTATTTGTCTTAATTTGAGTAATAGAATAACTGTTCATGTTTGTGGGATAATCTGCCTAAAACTGTGTTGCAAATATTTATATTATCCTGGTGTCTTCTGAAAGGAGCACCTAAAATAAAGGCTTAAAAGCAAGTTGTTCACTGAGAGATAAGACCGTGAACAGGGAAAGGATAAACTAGTAAAAGAAAGTTATCGAGTAGGCCACCAGGAAAAGAGACTGGTTATGGGATCAGACCTTATGAGCAGCTCCCAGAACCATTTGCCTGATAAATAAAAGGGAAAGCATTTATATCTACCCATTGTTCCTGTACTCCCATCAATTAGAGGTGACTCCTTATGGTTATCGGCCCTGTACTTCTGGATTGCACATGTGTGCGTCGCAAGTAGGGGCCTAGGGATTCAGCAGCATCAGAGAAGCCCCAGCACAAGATGTGAGAGACATAGCACAACCTTAAGGAGAGGTGCTATCAGTTGGAAGTGAATCAAAGTCTGCACGGAACTGTTTGTGGTAGGACTGGTATCAGAGGTAAGTCAGTGAGGATGCAAGGTGTCCACCAGAGGTGTCCAATTCAACAGGGTTCCTTCAGAGGAGAGCAAGCCAGAGTGATGAAGGCATTCTCAAAACAACATCCTATGAGCAATGGAGAAGGGAGTAACATAAGAACAATGATAGCCAGTATATATTAAGCACTCACGATGTACCATTCAGCTGTTTAAGTGCTTTCTTTGCATCATCCCATCAAATACTCCCAATAGCAAAGAGTCTGGGTTTTCAGGACCTAGAGTTATTAAGGAGATGCTCAAAGTAGATCGTAGATCATATCTATAAAGTGGGGTGAAACTTGGGATTGTTTACATACTTGACTCTCTGAAGCTGTTAACCTCTCTGCTATACTGGAGCTATTGAAAATGAAGAAGACCCAAAGGAGAATGATCACTCTCTTCCAATGTTTGAAGCACTATCATTCACTATGAGTACATTTTAATTCATATTTTACAGGCTGCCTTTGTCTTTTATTAACCCAACTTTCCAACCATTCACAGTTTGAAGACATATATTGACAGGTCTAAGCTAGCTTTGGAGTGCCAAATCTAGACTTCATATTTCAGACAGCAGTTGCTCTGCAATGAATAACATTTCAAGTTAATGCAGTCTTTGGTGAAGCTTCTTACAAACATATCGTGTGCACACACATATACACATTTGTAAACAAATCTGCCATTGACCATTTGGAAAGCCACCTTGCCCTTTATTCTAGTTGATTGGGAATCAAGACTATTAAATTCAATTATTAGAGATGTAGAGGAGATGTTGAAATTACATCAACTTTAAAATTGCAGGAAAATTGAAATTGTATTAATTTTAGCTCTGAAGAGTGAAATTATGCATATACCATTCATGTGCATTATTTGATATTTAGGTACACATATTTAAATAGTTATCAAAGTAGAAGTCTACTTAAAAGTAGCAGGCCAGGTGCGGTGGCTCAAGCCTGTAATCCCAGCACTTTGGGAGACTGAGGCGGGCGGATCACAAGGTCAGGATATCGAGACCATCCTGGCTAACACGGTAAAATCCTGTCTCTACTAAAAATACAAAAAAATTAGCCGGGCTTGGTGGCGGGTGATGGTAGTCCCAGCTACTTGGGAGGCTGAGGCAGGAGAATGGCGTGAATCTGGGAGGTGGAGCTTGCAGTGAGCCGAGATCACCACTGCACTACAGCCTGGGCAACAGAGCGAGACTCCATCTCAAAAACAAAATAAAAGTATCAGATACACATAAAATACTTTAAAGTGGATTATAATAAAAAGGTACTAATAAAAGATATTTATAAAATGGAAAATAAATTAGTAAAACCCTATATATAAAGGTACATTTCAAAAATCTTAATTAAAATAGTTTTTGAGCTTCCTAGCAGCCAAAGCAGAAAGGAACACACAACATTCTTACAGAATAGGGAAAAAAAGTTAGTAATCCCTTACTTTAGTCTCTTCACTTCGTAAACTCTTTACTCCCCTTTGGCTCACCCAGGTCCTAGACTAGAAGTTACTTAATATTATTGCATAAGATTGAAAAGGATGCCTAAATCATATAAAGTGATGAGCATAAAAGGCCTACATGACCAACTATGTTCTCTCATAAACCAATTCTAATGCTTAAAATGTCCATAATTAAGAAAAACTAACGAGGGCATGTTTGGGTGAATTTTTAACCGGGCAAATCACGATAATTAGAGTGTGGATTAACGCACTGATGTCAAACAGGAAGGCATTTTCTAGTACCTGGCTACACAGCCTTGTCCTCAATTGAGTCCCAGTAAATATTTTGATGTTTGAGTTGGATATGGGAATTGATTATATTTGAATCAAATTTGCAGATGCTGCAAAGCTGGGAGAAGCAATCACCTTTGTATGATTATTTTAGAATCCTAAACATTCTCAACGTGTTACAATAGTGAAAATAATTTTAAAAGTTGAAATTTACTAGGAATAAATATAGAGTCCTAGGGAATTGGCTAAATAGTTACTCAGATGCATTTCAAACCTTGAAATACTATTGTTTGATTCTAAAGGGGAATGAGCCTCCTCATATACAAAAGAGTTATGTTTCAGGAGATGCTGCCCATCCTACCTCAATTGTGTAGCACAGCAGCCCTTTAATATGCCAAATTAATCCATATCTCTCTGTCTACACGTTATCACCTGGTCTAGGTCACCATCAGCTCTAGCCTGGGATATTGCAGCATAAAAGATCTTCTGACTCCAATATTGCAACTTCCTTAAGTTTATCCTCCATATTCTCCATGCATAAACCAGAATGAACTTTTAAAAGACAAAAATGTTTGTATCATCCTTCTGCTGAAAACTCTCTCAATGGTTTCACAACATTACTCTCAAAAATCTAATTCCTGATAATGGCCCTCAGAGCCTTGCAAGATGAGGCCTTGTCTTTACCTGCAGGCCCATCTCAATCATCCTCCTCAAACCACCCACCTCCCCAGGTTCACTCGGCTCTAGCCACCCTGGCCTTATTTATTTTCCACAAATATACCAAGCTGGGTTCTAGCAAAGGGTCTTTGACTTTGCTAGTCTCTCTGAATGAAACACCCTTCTCTCACATTTTCCCATGATCAGCTGAGCCTTGTCACTTTTTTTATTGTGTTAAAACTATACTGTTTTTATATTTCATTTATTTCATTATGTCCTTATTTTCTTTCTCTCATTAGAATTTAACTTCTGGGCCGAGATGATGCAGCCATACTATGCAGCCATAAAAAAGAACAAGATCACGTCCTTTGCAGGAACATGGATGGAGCTGGCAGCCATTATTCTCAGCAAACTACTGCAGAAACAGAACACCAAATACTGCATGTTGTCACTTATAAGTGGGAGGTAAATGATGAGAAAACATGTACACGTGTGGGAAACAACACACACTGGGACCTGTCAGAGGTTGAAGGGGGTAGGAGGGAGAGCATCAAGAAGAATAGCTAATGGATGCTGGGCTTAATACCTAGGCAATGGAATGATCTGCACAGCAAACCACCATGGCACATGTTTGCCTTTGAAACAAATCTGCACATCCTGCACATGTACCCTACAACTTAAAATAAAAGTTGAAAATAAAAAAAAAAGAATTTAACTTCTATGAGTTCTAGGAATTTGTATGTAATTCTCTCCCGAATCTCCAGGGTCTGGATAGAACAGTGTCTGGTCCAGAGTAGAGAGTCAATGTGTATTTGTAGGAAGGATGGAAGAAAAAAAAAAGATAGAGAAGGAGGGAGGAAAGGAAAAATGAAATTGCCTGTATAGAATGTCTTTAGAACTGGCTCTATGCCTAGTTCCATAAGAATAATAATTCTGTCATGTAAAACTTACAATTGTAAAGGTACACCCATTCTTCAAAAACAGAGAATAGAGAATTGAGCTATTTGTTATCTTTTATAGAACTGAACAAAAGTTGCCTTCAAATAAGGTATTTTTCAGATGTAATTTGTCATTTAGAACTAAAGTCCAATTAATCAAGTTCCTAGTAATGAGACTTGAATTTTCACAAGAGTGAAATTAAAGATCAGTAGAGATAATGACACACACACACACAAATGAAACTATAGTGGACTACTTTGCCTCCTTATAAATAAATAGATACATACACACACACATACACACATGTATTTTCTGCGTACTGCCCAGGGGATTTGGTATGTGGGGTGTCAGCAAATCTCAGGTAAGGGTGTTACCAATTTATCTTTGCTATGTGGTGGCAAATTTAATCTTGAAATGGGAATCTTCTTCAAAAGAAAGGCTAGTAATTAGTAGCATTAAAAAAGAAAAAGTTTAAAGGAGATTTGACATTCTCATAGAGAAAATGTGGGAAGTGCTTGTTCTGTCATTAAAAATGATATTTTAGTGGTTTGCTGCTTTGCAGAAGAATGTTCTGTACTTTGTCTGTATCTTCTCCTGTTCAGGTATAAAGAATTGTATGATACTGTCTATATTCTACATGGCTGGAAAGTTCCTAATCAGAAAATAGTGCTTATTTTAACGAGCCATGCTGAAGGGAGAAGAAACACTTTCTTCAGGGTACTACAGCTTGTAATATGGTCCTTCAGAGATGTTTGCCATTAATTATCCAAATCCTTCTTCTGCCTGAAGTTTTCATTTACCTAGTATTCCTTGTCCTTGGATAAGAAACTTCTGTTGTTAATCTCATTCCTACCCATGCCACGCACATTTTGAGACGTGGGACCACGCCATGGGTGGGGAATTAAGCATATTTCTTGTTCTACTCTGTGTCCTGCACAGTCCAGGACTATTTTTATTTTTTGGTTAATTCAACAAATATGTATTGAGCTCCTACTAAGTTCTGAGAAGGGCACTGACCTAGACAGAAAGTTGTCATCTACATAAAACTGACAGTTCATCGAGGAAGATAGATATTAATCTAATAATTACCTGTGTGAGAAGCATTAGGAAGGAGAAAATACAGAGTATTACGTTCAGTAGTCCTCTCTGAGGAAGTGGTGTTTAAGCTGGAATCTGAAGGATGAAGAGGCATTATTCAGACGGAAAGAATGAAAAATGTGGGATGGGGCCAAAGCTAAGTTTACAGAAAAAGAAATAAGTGCTCTATAACCTAGAGGAAAAGAAGAGGAGCACTTTAAAGGAACTGAAAGACAGAGAGAAAGACAGAGGGAAAAGATTCGAGGCACAAAAGATCATGCCAGGTCCTCTAGTTCGGACAGTGGAAAGCCTTTAGGGAGCTTCATGCATCAAGTGATTTGATCAGGTTTACTTTGTGTGTGTGTGTGTGAGAACTTCTCCAGCTGCTCTACAGAAGTTCTCTAGAACTTCCTAATGGGGACTCAAAGTGGAAGAAGACAGGCCTAATGAGAGGTCTTTGCCATACTCCAAGTAGAAGAAAAAGGCAGCTCCATGGAGTGCTGAAGTTAGATCTGGAGATGGGCAGGAAGATGAGAGATTTTTAAGGAAACACTGGAAATGGATCAGTTTTGAGGAAATGATGAGTCTGCTTTGAGGAACTAAGTGATGGTTCCTGTGAGATGTCAAGCCTGGAAGGCCACTTGGGCCTTTTCAGTCCTATAGTCAAGGACTGGCTACCCAAAGAAATAAGTCCAGACTCTTCAAGCTATCTATGCTGCTTCTCAGCACTATTGATATTTAGGGGCAAATAATTTTTTGTTGTGGGTGATATGCCCTGTGCATTATACAATGATAAGCAGAACCCCTGGTCTTTTTCCACAAATACCAGAAACAGCCCCTGCCCCAAATTGTAACAACCAGAAATATCTCCAGAAATTGCCATATTTCTGGGGGACAAAATTGCCCCTGGTTGAGAACCACTAACCTATACTAACTCCATCTTACCCATCTACCCTCTTATCATTCTTCCCCTACACCATCATATTCTTCTCATTATTTCCTATATGTGTCTAAACAGACTAGGGAGCTTTGTTTAATAACATTGGCTTTGGTATCATACAGACCCATGTTTAAATGTGAGTTCCATAATTCATCAATTATATGGTCTCACACAAGTTACTTAACTACTTATGGTTCTTCACTTGTGAAATATGGATAATATCAGTTCCTCCTCATAAGGCCACACTGTCAAGTGACAAATACAAAGCCTAACCCTCTTTAGGTGCTCAATTCATTTTCGTTACTAGGAAAATATGCTTGTTACATATGTAATGTCTTTGCCTATATCATACCCACATTTAGAATGACACCTACTTCCCTTGACCACCATCCACTCACAGAATTCAAATTTGACTTTACCTTTCAAGATGCTCATTGACATTTGCTCCCCATGGAAGATTTCTACCATTTACTCTAATATATACTGATTAGTGCCATTTTCAAGCTCCATTAACAGAGCTCACATTACATAATTTAAGACTTTATTACATAGGCCAGGTGCAGTGGCTCATGCTTGTAATCCCAGCACTTTGTGAGGCTGAGGAGGGTGGGTTACCTGAGATCAGGAATTCAAGACCAGACTAGCCAACTTGGTGAAACCCTGTCTGTACTAAAATACAAAAAAAAAAAAAGAAAGAAAGAAAGAAAGAAAGAAAGAAAGAAAGAAAGAAAGAAAGAAAGAAAGAAAGAAAATTAGCCAGGCATGGTGGGAGGCACCCGTAGTCCCAGCTACTTGGGAGACTGAGGCAGGAGAATCACTTGAGCCCAGGAGGTGGAGGTTGCAGCAAGTCAAGATTGTACCACTGCACTCCAGCCTGGAGGACAGAATGAGAATCTGCCAAAAAAAAAAGAAAAGAAAAGAAAAAAGAAAAAAATACTTTGTTACATAGTAATAGCATAACTTCCACTTATTTTGTCTATGAATATTTTCTAATCCCCTAACAGCATATGCATTTCTCAGTGATATGGGGATGATATTCTATTGTTGCGGACAACAATAAATGCTGAGTGGATGCCAATGGACTGAAGTCATCCGCATGTGTAGGGAAAGTCAACTTACTACATCTAAGTAGCCACATGACCACCCAATGCTGGGGCAGCTGGATCAATACCTTATTCTTTGTAATTTTTTTATGCAATGAATCCCAATTTGCATGAAATAGAAATGAATTTCCAGCAGAGAGAGTGAGCTCATCTAAGAAACGGACACTTTCTCCTGGTTTGATGAGAGTGAGAATTATAGAAATTCAAGGTGCACAAATAGAGCTGCCACACACCTTCACAAGAGGCTCTGACAGTGAATGAGGACCTAACATGGCTTTGAACTCAGTTACATTCAACTTTTAGACCCACTGTGGAAACCGAGACTTGAACCATTTATTATTATTTAGAAATGGACATAAAAGAAATGGAAGACTTGACCAATGTAAACAAAAAATGTGACTTATTACTACCTATATTAAGAGGCTTACTATAACTTTGTTGTTAGCCAAACTCACACATAGTAGATGCTCAATAAATATTTACTGAAGTAGATTCTCCAACTATGTCTGTGTGGCTTTGGATATGACACAATCTTTCTAGCTTTAGTTTCCCTATCTGTAATATGAACAGTTGATTCAATAACAAGAAGTTTTAAACAAAATATCTAGCATTTCATAGAGGTATCTGGAGGCCTACTCTTGGGACTAGAAACTAGTTAAAAGGTGTTAAGTGATCAGGACTCTGGACTTCAATTAGAGAAGCAGATTTTTTTATTGTCACTGCTCTTTTATGATTTTATGCTCTGTTTAAGGTTTTGTTTAAATAAAGGAATCAAATTCTTAAAGTTTCGTGTCACTGACTTAGATAATCTTTAGAGTTTTTACAACTGTGTTATGTGATCTATGATCTTCATTATGGATAAACAAGAGAAAATCAGCAAAAAAAAAAAAAAAAAAAAAA
>NW_016806375.1:2728052-2755934 GCF_001698545.2 Rhinopithecus bieti | reverse complement strand
TTTCAGAAAATAATTTAACTGGAAAAGTAGAACATTATAGAATAAGAAAATTAGGCAATTATTTCCCTTAAATAATTCAAAGTTTGGCCAAAAGCTACCTTTGTAAATAGACATTATGTGCTAACAAGATCAATTTCACTTAGCCAAAAAATATTAGGACCACCTTGAGTATAGCCCTGAGTCACTTTTGTGACTCAACCACTGTTTCTGTCCTCAAGATGCTCCCAATCTAATATGAGAGAAAAGGCATCTCAAATAACCAAGACACAACTAGAAAATTATAAATGCTGTACAAGATAGAGAATGTACAGAAGAGCGATATGTGAGATCTGAGAAGGAGCAATTAATTTTTTGAGAGGAAAAAATCACAAAATACTGAGAAACTGGCTTTTCAGCTTGACCTTGCAGCACAGAAGTATTATAATTTGGAAATACGGATATAAAGGAAAGGTCATTCAGGTTGAGGAAATACAGTGAATCAATGATCTGAGGAGAGTGCTCTATTCAGAACACAGCAGAAAGGCGTTTATTGAAGAATTCATTTCTCATTTCTATTCTTTACCAAATATGTCCAATTTTATGTTAAAGCACAAGGCAGAATCATCCTTCCTTGACTCTCAGAGATGATTTTGTCATTTGTTTTCACCACAGAGATTTGAGTGGAAGCTAGATATCATATTTTTTTTTTACCTTGGCAATAGTGAAGTGTGGCATTGGAGCCTTCCTCAAATTGGTTCCCTGCCTGATGATGCAGAGCTAAAACCCTTCCTCAGCTAACCCATGACAGATATAAGCCATTGTTGTTTTAGCAGTGCTGTCCAATCTTTTGATTTCCCTGGGCCACATTGAAAGAAGAATTGTCTTGGGCCACACATAAAACATACTAACACTACACTAATGAAAGTTGATGAGCTAAAGAAGAAAATTGCAAAAAACCTCATGTTTTAAGAAAGTGTACAAATTTGTGCTGGGCTGCATTCAAAGCCATCCTGGGCCAAGTGTTAGACAAACTTGTTTTAAGGCATGAAATTTAGGGGTTGTTTGTTACCACAGGATGGTAGTTAGAATTCTAAGATGGCACCCATCATTCTTGCCCCCTGGCATCCACACTGTTGTGTAATTTCCTCCCCTTGAGTAACAACCTCCTTGTAACCAACTGAATATGTCAAAGCTGAACTCACTACTGTGATTATATTATAGGATACCAGATTCCATCTTAACAGATTAAAGTAAGAGATTCTCCTACTGGCTTTGAAAAAGTAGGCTTCCATGTTATGATAAGGCCTGTGAGTGAGCCAGAGGTAGAGGAATTGTAGGGTGCCATTAGGAGTTAAAAGCAACCTGTGGCTGATAGCCACAGAAAAGAAAGAATGTCCCTCACCTACAATGGCAAGCAATTGAATTTTGATCACAGCCATTATGTAAGCTTGGAAGATAGCCCTGAATTTCAGAAAGGAAGGCAGTTCCCCACATCTAGATCCTAGTCTGTGAGACCCTGAACAGAGGACCCAATTAAATTATGCCCATAATCTCAACCCACAGAAACTGCAAGATAATAAATATATGTTATTTTAAGCTGTTAGGTTGGTGGTCATTTGTTATGCAGCAATAGAAAGCTAAGGGACATAGCATAACCTGGCCTCTCCTGATTTAGGCAAAAAACATGGGAATTAAGTCTAGAAAAGTATTCCAGATCTTTTTTTCAGAAGACCTTAAATGCCCAGCTAGTGAGCCAGAGCTTTTTTGTGGGTAATGAGAGACTTTGAAGGTATCTGAGTAGAGAGACAGTTTGGTTGGAACAGTGCATTTAAGGGAATGATTTGCAGGCATATGAATGAAAAGATAATGTAAAAAGAGATTGCCATAGAGATATATAAGAATCAAATAAATAGAGAATATTAACTTCTCTTATCAAATTATTCACATGTAGAAAGTAATCTATTCGGAGAAATTTTGCTGACATTCTTTTTTTTTTTAAATCAAATATAATACCGTTTCTACCTGTAATTCTGCTTTACATGATTAAAATACCTATGTCTGCCCCTGGAGTTAAAATGACAAATGTACCCGGTTGTACGCCTCCGTGTTGTCACCAGGGGACTGTTCCATTTGTTAATAGGCATTGCTTTTTGCCAGGAATTTCATTTTCAGCCCAGAGTAAATTGCCTTTCATCTATACCAAAATTTGAAGCATGTACAAAAGTGGTTTATGTTTTATTTACACTTGTTCTGGCAGGGAGATGGGTTTAAGGGAGCTTAGATTCACTTTCTCATGTCACGTGGGATGCAATATGAAACTGCACTCTAATCTTCTATTTGCCATGCTATAATGCACATGAGAAAAAAAGCTATTTGGCTTGTGTGAATCTCAATACAAAAAGTACTTCTAGAGAGGCATCCAAAGTAGCACAGAAGAATCTCCCTTTCCTTCCTTCCTTCCTTCCTTCCTTCCTCCCTCGCTCCCTCCCTCCCTCCCTCCCTCTCTCTCTCTCTCTCTCTCTCTCTCTCTCTCTCTCTCTCTCTCTTTCTTTCTTTCCCTCTTTCTTTCCCTCTTTCTTTCCAGACTGGAGTACAGTGGTATGATCTCAGCTCACTGCAACCTCCACCTCCTAGGCTTAAGCTATCCTCCCACTTCAGCTTCCAAAGCAGCTGGGACTACAGGCTAATTTTCTTTTCTTTTCTTTTTTGGTGGATACGGGATTTTGCCATGATGGCCAGGTTGGTCTCAAACTTCTGGGCTCAAGCAATCCACCTGCCTCAGCCTTTCAAGGTATTGGGATTACAGGCATGAGCCACAGTGCCTGGTTGAACATTTTTCTTCTGCTGGTAAAATTCCCTTTCACAGAAGAATAACCTGGCTGATCATAAGTTTTCTGGACTTTAGAGATCACTCTTTTCTTTTAAGCACCATAGTAGGCATCTGTTGTGCTGAAGTCCATTGCTTATTCCTCCTACATCTTCATATTTCTTTTAGCAAGTCACCTTCAACCCCACTTCTATCTACATGGTTTGGGTGGAACACCATTATAAAGTGGAAGTTACTCGGGTTTAAGGTAATCAAAGTATTCCCTTCTCTAGGTCTACCTAAACTGGCCAAACAGGGCCTTTTGAAGAAGCTAGTAAAACAACAGTCTCCTTCTCCCTACCCTACTTGAACTTATGTGTATGTAACACAAGAGCTGTTGCCACCATCTTGCCATCATACAGATCTGCAAAAATTGTCAATATAGGGAAGATGAGGAATACCAGGTCCTGATGAAAGTGTGTGAGCCTTTAACTCCAACAAAGTCTGATAACAGTTATACCCCTATGTTCAGTTATTTTTATTTATTTAAGCCAATAAATGCTGTTTTACTATAATCAACGACTGGTTGTGTTTTCTTATATTTGCAACTAAGCCACCATTTTATTTTTCTACCAGAATCTTCCTTCTCACAAGTGATTTCTGCCAATCTCTGAAGAATACATTCTGAGCACTTTCCTCTTCTATTGACGAACTTTATTTTTGCCTATAGTTGTTTCAGGATTGTGCATATCAGTTGTCACCCTATCAGAAGAAAATGTCTATTCCTAGTTGCCCTATCTCCATAATTCTGCTCCAAATGCACACACAGGTCTATCCCTTAATTCCCCAAAGACAATGATCCACACAAAGCAATTGTAATAGTTGATGTGTTTCCCATGGAAGAACCAATTCACAGACCACATATGGGCAATGTGTTACAGTAGGGCAGGTTTCAGACTAGCATTTTGTACTCTGCTCCATTGAATAAAATTACAAATTTACTGCCAGCTCATTTTGTTCTCTACTAGCACAACCTCAAGATTAAAAAAAAAATACCTCATTAACTGGCTGGTTCCTTTCACTCATAGGAAGCCAACCAGTCATATATAAAAGGAAGTAAGCTAAATTAATCATTCACCTCTATCTCTCTCTCTCTATCTACCTAATCTGTGTGTCTGTGTGTGTGTGCTAATGATGGCAAGAGGTGCTAGAGAGAAAGGTTGTTGGTAGCCTATTCAAAAACCATTCCTACCCTTTTCTTACTGTCAGAAAAACCCTACACACAAACATACACACACAAAGTTATAAACGCCAAGTTCTCAATTTCTCAGCCTCCTTTGCAGCTTGGGCATAGTTCATAATTAACCTTCAATTCTTATATAATGGAGTAAAAAAAAAATTGTCCAAAGTTGTTGAATCAAGAAATGTTGTGCTGGCATATTATTTAGATATATGAGGAACCACTGGAAAAAAGAAAAATAGAAATAGTTTAGAGAGGTTTCCTCTGAGGAGTTCAATAAGGAATAGAAAAAGGCAAGCAGGGGACTGCAGCTTTTCATTATTAACTCCTGTATACTATTTGATTATTTGCCTTACACGTGTACCCCTATGTACACACACACACACACACATACACATACACACACAGCAGCCAGCAGCCATTTCTTGTGGAAGTGGCTGCAATATATCTGTTAATTAGTCTATACAAAAATAATAGTTGAGATTTTAAGTGTTAGGTCCTGAATTAAAAGCTTTATACAGATAGTCTGACTTAATCCTCAGAGATGCACTATGAATTAGTTACTATTATTATTCTTATATTAAAGGCTGGGAGACTGAGGCTCATAAAGTTTAAACAACCTTTTCAAGGTCATGAAGCTAGTTGTTTAGGATAGAAATTAGTTGTTTAGGATAGAAATGAGATTCAAACTGAAAATCCATACCTTAAGTGCTGAGCAATACTGGCTTCCAGATCATTAAAGATGTCCTACCCTGTCCTCAGGAAAGGCCTTCTTTGAAGCAAATACCACTTGAACCTCTCCAGATTCTGCCTAATGATTTTATCTGCAGTGGTGTTGCTCATTTCTTGAGCTATAATAATGAAAACAGAAGGCGTTTAAGACAGCTCACATGCACCCAAATGTCAGCACACACTTTCCTGTGTTTGAATTTATACAATATGAATGAGTATTCTGGTTGAATTGAGTGCCTTGCTATTTTCAACTAGTCACTGAATTTCTGACTTTTCAGCTGTTACACAGCTTCAGTAAGCCTGCATATATACTATTGAGTAGTTTCATGTAAGTATCAGACAACACTCTTGAAATGTTTTAATCATCATTTGTTGATAATAGTGGCATGCATACTGCAAGTTGTCCAATTAGTACCTGTGTGTATATTAAAAAGAGAAAACGGTGTGTCAAATTAAATCTTCCTAAAAGGTTTATTTTCTTTAGAAAAAAATGATAAGGAATACTCTTTATACTCAAAAATAGATAAATTTTATCTTTTATTTTGTACATTCCTTTTTCTTTAGCTGAGATGCCATTAAAACCATCCAGCTCAACCCTGGAAATGAAAATGGATGTTAGAGTGTGATAATGGCTAAGAATAAAAAGAGACCATCCAAAAGTCACAGATGTTTCTTACAAACAAACCAAAAAAAAAAGTAATAATCTACTGCTCCATGAAGCCCCACGGCTGACTTAGTTGAGGCATTTTTTCACTTTGCTCAGGGAAAATATATAACTGATCATCTATATATTCTCCAGCCCCCTTGCTGGGAGAATCTGGAGATGGTCCTCTTCACCAACCACTGAAAGGTAGCTCTGAGCACTTCAGCTCCTACCTCTTCTGCTGTCCACTGGGCTCCAGCCAGGCACATTCTTTCTTTTCATCTGACCCCAAGCTGTCTCTTTTGCAATCACTTTCTTCAGCTTAGAGAGATTCTTTGCAGGTTCTTTGCATATTCTGGTCACATCTCAAATGTCACCTCCTCAGAGAGACCTTCTAGGACCCCTTTCTGAGGTACCAGACTTCTCCCACACACATATTCTCTATCTCATTTCTATCTTTTATTTTCTTCCCGTAATCTTTCAAAAAAAGATTAAAATAAGACTACGAGGGAAGTTTTTGTTTTCTAGGTCAAGGATGGCCTTTATTAATTTGGCTTGGGTAATACATTCTTGGGTCATGAAATGCCAGAGGGTGGGGAATTCAGGACCTGGCTCCCAGTTCATCTTCTGCAGTTCAAGGGCTGTGTGGCTTGCAATGAGGTCTGATTTATACATTTGGAGGTGGGGATGGGGAGATGGACTCAGAATCTAAACTATCTACCTTTACACAGCTTACTGATTATAGTGACATGCCTTCACCAGCCCCCTGTCTTCATCAGCATAGCTTCACTATTCCAGGAAATTTTGCCCAGAAAGGAAAACACACACACACACACACACACACACACACACACACATAACTTTTTCACCATAAGAATTTTCTGAAAGACCCATGAACTCTTCAGTAGAAAACATAAGCCAACTCTTTATATCCAAGATGCTTCTAATCCCTTGCCATAAAATCCTTGCCTTGCTGTGTCTACCAATTCTAAACCATTACATCAAGATCCTTACTCAATCCTAACAAAAAATCCCCTAACCCATTGAAGTACACACTTTAAACGAGACTTCAGAGTCTCAATAAATATTCTGAATTTGCTGTTCCCATTCTGAGATGCAATCAAAACTGTCAATATAATGTGCTACAACAACAGTAAGTGATGAACTCAGCTTTTACTTATTAACAAGTTGTTCTAATATTTGAGGCAGCCAGCATTGAGCTGTATGACTTAGATTAAATTCTTCCTCTCTTTGGGGTGTATTTATAAATTAAGGAGGTTGGACTCAATAACTATTCAGAGACCTTCCAGTTTTGATATTAAGACCCTTTGGGAAGGCAATTCCTTTCCCTCTTGGTGGTCTCTTTCCAAGCTGACAGCTTCTTAAAGAAAAGGATAATTGCCTCCTGTTGTTAGAAAGCGGACATAGGTCAGGTTCCCGGGATGGCAGGGAGTTTAATGGCTGAGTTTTCAAAAGCTAGCTTTATACTTTCCTCCTGCTTGTCAACTCCAGGAGAGAAAGGATGGCCATTGTTTGCTTTTGTCTTGCTACACAAAAGCTAGACCAGTATTGGAGGGAAGAAAGAGGCACTGCCTTCTTGGCCAAGAGCCACACTGTTTACCTGAATGGAGCTTCATCTTGAGGATGCCTCTTCTTATCCCCATAGGGAGACCTTTGGCTGCAGCCACAGCAGTGAGTAGCTAATTGTCTCCTGTGCTCATTTGGCTGCACAAACAGAAGCACACAACCTCATCAAGGTGAGAGCTGAGCTGACCCCACATCTCTTTGAACAATGCTAAGACGGATGATGAATGGGTATTTTGGAAACACAGCAAACACAATGATTTATATCCATGATGGACTAAACCCGGAGGGACTTCTGGAATGGGCACATAGCATAGTGCTTTGATCTTTCAGTGTGAACTAAGTAAAAAAGGATTTGGAAAGCTGTTCCCTGTGACATCCAGAGAAATGGGGGTTGGGCTCTTGATACAGACAATTTGTTCTTAAACTAAGCTGCAGATTTGGAAGGTTGAAAAGGGTAAAAAAAAAAAAAAAAAAAAGTACTCAAATATGATGAGACCGATTGGGAAATTTTTAAACTTTGAATTTGAAAATACAAGTTTCTATTGTGATTGTTGCCATTATTATCGAAAGTTTGAATTAGGTAATCAAATATATTTTAAATTGTATAAGTATTTGTTTGATTATCTTGCTTACTCATTATCAAATCTAGTTTCAGAACATAGGTACTTGGGTTCTTTAATGCTAATATGACATAATCCCATCACCACATCCTCCATCACTATCCTCATTTCTGTTTTCTATTTTTTTTTACATACCTTTATGTCCCTTGGTATAGTCCTAGCTGTGAGAATTGAGTCTTTTAACTATTCTCTCAGTTCCAGTAACAGGAGGAATCAAACCCAGTTAAAGAATGAGCAAGAGAGAGAGAGACACCATGTCTTACAGAGTCACACTAGTTGAATATGTTTCCTATATCCCTCCCTCCTTCCTTTCTTTCTTACCCAAATGGAGGACAGACCAAGAAGCACCCACAGGGAGGAAGTTCCTTTTGCCATATTTGTGGTGATCAGCCTCTCTATGCCTACTCAGTGATCATACACATTTACCTATTTATAAAGAGTATGGGTGTTTAAAATGAGAGGAGAAAGGCAGTGCATCAAAATCAAATTACTCACTGTGATTATCTTTTCTCCCACTCTGAAAAAAATAATTTTCATTTAGCCTATTTTCATTCAGCCGGCATCTTATGCAACGTTGCAAATTAACACTATTCACAATAGGAAAGAAGTGTGCAGCCAAGGCTCTGAATAATCTCATTACATATCTCTCAACAATTAAGTGCATTAACTAAGTCCTTGTATCAGAGGGGATGTTGCTGAAATGGCTCACATTTAGTCACATCCTTCTGTGCTTCCTGTTCACATAAGGTTTTGTCTAATCTTCATTATACCTCAAAAGGTTTGGAATAATTACCAAAACATGACCCTGGATAATTCTGCATGAATAACTTCCAGTATCCCAAATGTTCTTCTTCCACTTCTTTTTGTAGTAAGAGAGACTACATGATAGTAGTTCGTAGTTCAATTTCAAAGATCAGGAAAATCTCAGCTCATATATCAGATTACCTACTTATTAGCTCCATGATACCTTCATGCCTCAGTTTCTTCAACTGTCAGATGAAAATAGTAAAAGTCCCAATCCCATGGGGTTGTTGTGAAGATTAACTTATCTAATTAGGGGAAGCACATAGTACAGTGCCGGGTTTGTAGTATGTCTCAATGAATGACAGCTACAGTGGTAGTAGCAGTAGCAGCACTGCAATTGTAACAACAGAGGCCACATGGAACAATGTGCTATAAACAGAAAGCCTGGTCTCTGGTCCTGGCTCTTATTAGCTGTTTGACCTCTTTGTCTCAAGTGTCCTTTACTGTGCAAGATTATTGTGAGAATTAACTGTGATGATCGATGTAAATGTACTTGTAAACTACAGGGATGTAAATGATTAATGTCATTATGAACTCACTGTGGAAGGTCATTTTTTTCAAGTCGCTCAATAAAGTGATTGCAAAAGCATTTACAAAGTATGAATTTTTGTTGGCATTATAATTGTCGGAGTCAAAGTTCTTTGATTTCAAGAAATGAAAATCAAATCAAGTTGCTCACATAAAAGTGAGGTTTGTGGAGAGAATAAGATAAAATAAATTGTGGGAAACCATTCATTCATTAAACATGTATTTATTGCACACTATTCTAGCTCTAGAAACTGTGCTCAGTGCTCAATATGCCAAAATGAGTCAAATCCTTTACTTAAGAAGTTAATAGCATATTGGAGAGAAGAAACTGAAAATCAGGGTAGGACACAGGTATATGGTAAAGAAAGAGGTTCATGCATATCTACAAAATAAGAAAATAAACTGAGGCTATGAATATAATAAATAGAATATAATTACAGAAAGTACCTGGGAAATATGGAATGTCACAAAAGAGAAAGTTTTGGGTCCTGAGAAAGTTTTGCAGGCGGGGGAATGCCTATTTTCAAGTCTCTAAGACAGGAAAGTGGTTGGCAAATCAGAGAAACTGAAAGCCTTCCAGTGTGGCAGGAGCTTGCAGCAGACCATGCGGGGTGGCTCACCTCTGGACAGGAGACACAAATTCAGTTAATTAATTAATTAATTAATTAAACATATTTATTGAATGCCTACTCTGTGTCAGGCACAGCTGTTAGGCAGAAAGATGAAGTTTTCCCAGAATGACCAGCCCCCAACCCTACATTCTAATAAGTAATGAGAGAAATTTTGAAAATAAAAATATATTAAATACCTAAAGGTATGTCAGCATATAATTAGTTTTAAACTGAGATAGTCTAAGGAGTAAGTGTGACTAGAAAGGAAAAGGGAACTTAAGAGTCCAGGGAACAAGTATAGTAAAAGAAGTCAACAAAGGAGACTAAGAGGAATATTCTGAGAGGTAGGAGAATATTAGGAGAGGATGATATCATAGAAATAAAAAAGGTTGGGGTGGGACCAAGATGGCCTTCTAGAAGCAGCAGTGATGGGAGGCTCCCATCAAAAAGAACCATAACAGCATGTGATCCTGCACTGGCAACTGAGGTATCCAGGTTCTATCACCAGAACTGATGAGGCAGCTGGTGTGACCCATGGAGAGGAAGGAAGAGTAGTGTGGTGCAGCAGCCCACTTGAGAGCCACATAGGGAAGGGGAGCCCCCACTCATCAGCCAAGGGGGCAGTAAGTGAGCATGCTACCCAGCTTAGAAAAACATACTTTTTCCATGGAACTGTGCATCCCATGGATCGGAAGATCCCACTCGTGAGCCCACACCACCAGGGCCTAGGGTCCCAACCATGAAGCTGAGCAGATTCTCAACAGCCACTAAGCTAGAATTTGCTTAAGCCTGCTGAGTTCCTGGGAGGAGGGGTGACCAGCACCACAGCTGTGGCTGTCTACTGTCTAAGCCCTTTGAGCTCCTTGCGGAAGTGGCAATAGCCAACACTGGGACTGATAGCTACCTAACATGCTAAGCACTCAGGGTCGGAGAAGGCTGTGGCAGACTGTGGACAGAATGCCTCTTCAGGCCTGACCTTGACCCATCCTTCCTCACTGGGTGGGACCTCCCAAAACTCCAGTCAGAGGCCGAATTTCCACAACTCCAGCCAGAGGCTCAAGGACAGAACTCTGACCTCCCTGGGTCTGAGCCCCTAGGGACTGGGGTGACTAGTCTCCATGGACCAACAGACTTAGTATTTCCTCCTACTAGTTCTGAGGAATCCAGGCAGACCACATGAGTGAGTCTCCTCCAGCGAAGCACACCCCTTCCACCAAGAGACAGTCACAGTGCTTCATTAAATGGGTCCTGCTCCCTATGCCACCCAACTGAGTGAGACCCTCCAACAGGGGTTATCAGATACCCTGTACAAGAGTGTTCCTACTGGCATCAGGTCGGTGCCCCTTGAGGTCAGAGATCCCAGAGGAAGGAACAGGCTCCCTTCTTTGCTGTTCTCTAGCCTCCTCAAGTGACATCTCAGGCACAGGAGCAAATCAGGTGAATAGGGCATGAAGTGAACTCCAGCAAACAGCAGCAGCCCTACAGAAGAGAGACCCAACCATTGCAAGAAAAACAAACAGAAAGCAACAACATCAGCATCAACAACATAAAAGTCCCCATAAAAATCCCCATCCAAGGGTCAGCAGTCTCAAAGATCAATACTAGACAAACTTATGAAGATCAGAAAGATTCAATGAAAAAACACTGAAAACTCAAAAGGCTAGAGTGTCTCTTCTCCTCCAAATGATCACATTGCCTTTAGAGCAAGAGTGCAGAACTGGATGGGGGATGAGATGGACAAATCGATAGAAGCAGGCTTCCGAAGGTGGGTAACAACAAGCTCTGCTGAACTAAAGGAACATGTTCTAACCCAAAGCAAAGAAGCTAAGAACTTTGATAAAAGGTTACAGGAGCTGCTAACTAGAATACAAAGTTTAGAGAGGAAAATAAATGACCTGATGGAGCTGAAAAACACAGCACGAGAACTTTGTGAAGCATACACAAGTATCAGTAGTTGAATCAACCAAGCAGAAGAAAGGATATCAGAGTTTGAAGACAATCTTGTTGAAATAAGGTGGCAGACAAGACTAGAAAAAGAAGAAAAGGAATGAATGAAATGTCAGAGAAATATAGGACTATGTAAAAAGACCAAACCTACAATTGACTGGAGTACTTGAAAGTGATGGGGAGAAAGGAACTGAGTTGGAAAACATGCTTCAGGATATTACCCAGGAAAACTTCCCCAACCTAGCAAGACAGGCCAACATTCAAATTCAGGAAATACAGAGAACACCACTAAGATACTACATGAGAAGATCCACCTCAAGACACATAATTATCAGATTCTCCAAGAGTGAAATGAAGGAAAAAAAGTCAATGGCAGCCAGAGAGAAAGTCAAGGTTACCAACAAAGGGAAGCCCATGAGACTAACAGTAGACCTCTAAGCAGAAATTCTGCAAGCCAGAAGAGAGTGGGAGCCAATATTCAACATTCTAAAAGAAAATATTTTTCAGCCCAGAATTTCAGATCCAGCCAAACTAAGCTTCATAAGTGAAGAAGAAACAAAATCCTTTCTAGACAAGTAAATGCTGAGGAACTTCATTGCCACCAGGCCTGCCTTGAAAGAGCTCTTGAAGGAAGCCCTAACTATGGAAAGGAAAAATTGGTACCAGTCACTGCAAAAACACACCGAAATATAAAGACCAATGACACTATGAAGAAACTGTATCAACTAGTGTGCAAAATAATCAGATAGCATCATGATGACAGGATCAATTTCATACATAACAATATTAACCTTAAATGTAAATGGGCTAAATGCCCCAATTAAAAGACACAGACTGACAAATTGGATAAAGAGTCAAGGCTGGGTGCGGTGTCTCACGCCTGTAATCCCAGCACTTTGGGAGGCTGGCGGATCACCTGAGATCTGGAGTTTGAGACCAGCCTGGTCACTATGGTGAAACCCCATCTCTACTAAAAAATACAAAAAATTAGCCAGGTGTGGTGGCAGGTGCCTATAGTCCAAGGTACTCAGGAGGCTGAGGCAGGAGAATTGCTTGAACCTGGGAGGCAGAGGTTGCAGTGAGCTGAGATTTCATCACTATGCTCCAGCCTGGGCAACAGAGTGAGACTCTGTCTCTAAAAAAAAGAGTCAAGACTCATTGGTGTGCTGTATTCAAGAGACCCATCTCATGTGCAAAGACACAGATAGGCCAAAAATAAAGGGATGAAGGTATATTTACCAAGCAAATGGAAAGCAAGCAAGCAAACAAACAAACAAACAAAAAAGCAGGAGTTGCAATTCTAGTCTCTGACAAAGGAGACTTTAAACCAACAAAGATCAAAAAAGACAAAGAAGGCCATTACATAATAGTAAAGGGATGAATGCAACAAGAAGAGTTAACAATCCTAAATAAATATGCACCCAAAACAGAAGCACCCAGATTCATAAAACAAGTGTTCTTAGAGATCTACAAAGAGACTTAGACTTCCACACAATAATAGTGGGCAACTTTAACACTCCATTGTCAATATTAGACAGATCAACAAGACAGAAGATTAACAAGGATATTCAGGACTTGAACCCAGCTCTGGATCAAGTAGACCTAATAGACATCGACAGAACTCTCCACCCCAAATCAACAAAATATACATTCTTCTCAGTACCACATGGCACTTATTCTAAAATCAACCACATAATTGGAAGTAAAACACTCCGCAGCAAATGCAAAAGAACTGAAATCATAAAAAACAGTCTCTCAGACCACAGTGCAAACAAATTAGAACTCAGGATTAAGAAACTCACTCAAACCACACAACTACATGGAAATTGAGCAACCTGCTCCTAAATAACTCCTGGGTAAATAATGAAATTAAGACAAAAATCAGGAAGTTCTTTGAAATCAATGAGAACAGAACCCAGCATCCAGAATCTCTGAGACACAGCTAAAGCAGTGGTGAGAGGCAAATTTTTAGCACTAAATGCCCACATCTGAAATCTAGAAAGATCTCAAATCAGCACACTAATATCACAATTAAAAGAGCTAGAGAAGCAAGAGCAAATAAATCCAAAAGCTACCATAAAACAAGAAATAGCTAAGATCAGAGCAGAATGGAAGGATATAGAAACATGAAAAACATTTCAAAAAAATCAATAAATTTCGGAGCTGTTTTTTTCAAAGAATTAAGAAAATAGACCACTAGTTAGACTAATAAAGATGAAAAGAGAGAAGAATCAAATAGACATAATAAAAAATGAAAAAGGGCATATCACCACTGACCCCACAGAAATACAAACTACCACCAGAGAATACTGTCAACACCCCTACACAAATCAACTAGAAAATCAAGAAGAAATGGGTAAATTTCTGGACAAATGCACCCTCCCAAGATTAAATCAGGAAGAAGACAGATCCTTGAATAGACCAGTGACAAGTTCTGAAATCCAGGCAGTAATTAATAGCCTACCAACCAAAACAACAACAACAACAACAACAAAAACCCAGGACCAGGTGGATTCACAGCCAAATTCTACCAGGGATGCAAAGAGGAGCTGGTACCATTCCATCTGAAATTATTTCAAACAATTGAAAAGAAAGGACTCCTTCGTAACTCATTTTATGAGGGCAGCATCATTCATCCTGATACCAAAACCTGGCAGAGACACAACAAAAAAGGAAAACTTCAAGCCAATATCCCTGATGAATATTGATGTGAAAATTCTCAATAAAATACTGGCAAACCAAATCCAGCAGCACATCACAAAGCTTATTCACCACAATCAAGTCAATTTCATCCCTGGGATGCAAGGCTAGTTCAACATATGCAAATCAGTAAATGTAATCCATCACATAAACAGAACCAATGACAAAAACCACATGGTCATCTCAATAGATACAGAAAAGACCTTCAATAAAATTCAACATCCCTTCAAGTTAAAAACTTTCAATATACTAGGTACTGATGGAACACATCTCAAAATAATAAGGGTTACTTATGAAAAACCCACAGCCAATATCATACTGAATGAGCAAAAGCTGGAGAAATTCCCTTTGAAAACTGGCACAACACAAGGATGCCCTCTCTCCCCACTCCTATTCAACATAGTATTAGAAGTTCTGTCCAGGGCAATCAGGCAAGAGAAACAAAGAAGGGTATTCAAATAGGAAGAGAGGGAGTCAAATCGCGTCTGTTTGCAGACAACATGATTCTATATTTAGAAAACCCTATTATCTCAGCTCCAAGTCTCCTTAAGCTGATAAGCAACTTCAGCAAAGTCTCAGGATACAAAATCAACATACAAAAATCAGAAGCATTCCTATATACCAGCTATAGACAAGCAGAGAGCCAAATGATGAATGAACTCCCATTCACAATTGCTACAAAAAGAATAAAATACCTAGCAATATAGCTAACAAGGGATGTGAAGGACCTTTTCAAGAAGAACTACAAACCACTGCTCAAGGAAATAAAAGAGGACACAAACAAATGGAAAAGCATTCCATGGTCATGGATAGGAAGAATCAACAACATGAAAAAATGGCCATACTGCCTGAAGTAATTTACAAATTCAATACTATTCCCATCAAACTACCACTGACATTCTTCACAGAATTAGAAAAAAAACTACTTTAAATTTCATGTGGAACCAAAGAAGAGCCTGTATCACCAAGAGAATCCTAAGCAAAAAGAACAAAGCTGGGAGGCATCATGCTACCTGACTTCAAACTATACTATAAGGCTACAGTAACCAAAACAGCATGGTGCTGGTACCAAAACAGATATATAGACCAATGGAACAGAACAGAGACTCGAGAAATAACACCGTACATCTACAACCATCTGATCTTCAACAAACCTGACAAAAACAAGCAATGGGGAAAGTATCTACTATTCAATAAATGGTGCTGGGAAAACTGGCTAGCCATATACAGAAAACTGAAACTGGAGCCCTTCTTTACATCTTATACAAAAATCAACTCAAGATGGATTAAAGACTTAAATGTAGAACCCAAAACCATAAAAACCCTAGAAAAAAACCTAGGCAATACCATTTAGGACGTAGGCATGGGCAAAGACTTTATGATGAATATGCTAAAAGCAATTTCATCAAAAGCAAAAATTAGCAAATTGGGTCGAATTAAACTAAAGAACTTCTGCACAGCAAAAGAAACTATCATCAGAGTGAACAGGCAACCACCAGAATGGGAGAAAATTTTTGCAATCTACCCATCTGACAAAGGTTTATATCCAGAACTTACAAGAAACTTAAACAAATTTACAAGGAAAAAAACATCAAAAAGTGGGCAAAGTATATGAATAGACACTTAAAAGGAGACATTTACATGGCCAACAAACAGGAAAAAAAGCTCAACATCACTAATCATTAGAGAAATGCAAATCAAAACCACAATGAGATACCATATCATGCCAGTCAGAATGGCAATTATTAAAAAGTCAAGAAACAATAGATGCTGTGGAGGCTATGGAGAAACAGAAACACTTTTACATTATTGGTGGAAATGTAAATTATTTCAACCATTGTGGAAGACAATGTGACAATTCCTCAAGGATCTAGAACCAGAAATACCATTTGACCCAGAAACCCCATTACTGGGTATAAACCCAAAGAATATAAATCATTCTACTATAAAGACACATGCACACGTACGTTTATTGCAGCTCTTTTTACAATTGCAAAGACATGGAACCAACTCAAATGTCCATCAGTGATAGACTGTGTAAAGGCAATGTGGTACCTATACACCATGTAATTCTATGCAGCCATAAAAAGGAATGAGATCATGTCCTTTGCAGGTACATGGATGAAGCTGGAAGCCATCATCCTCAGCAAACTAACACGGTAACAGAAAACAAAACATGGCATATTCTCCCTCACGTGTGGAAGTTGAACAATGAGAACACATAGACACAGGGAAGGGAACAATACACACCAGGGCCAGTTAGGGGGTTGGGGTCAAGGCAAGGGAGAGCATCAGGACAAATAGCTAATTCATGTGGGGCTTAAAACCTAGATGACAGGTTGTTAGGTGCAGCAAACCACCATGGAAATGTACATCTGTGTAACAAACCTACATGTTCTGTACTTGTATTCCAGAACTTAAAGTGAAATAAAAAAATAAGATAAAACTAAAAAGGTCAGGGAATGAGAGAGTGAAGATGGTGAAGCGCTTACTACCTATCTGTTCAATTCCAGGAACTGGAAGGTCAGAAATTGATACTATTTGTCTTTCTCGGAGGCCACAGAGGCATTTCCACTGCTCGTCTCTCGGTAAGCTCTGCTTTCCTATTTCTCTTTGCAGATTGACTTCTCCTGGCGACTCTTGCCTACCATATGCTTCTCCAGAACTTTGGTTTGCATGGCCTTTGGCTTTGTCTCCTGCCACCTCCTTCCAACCTCAACTCTGAGCTGTTTGCTCCAGGACTGCCACCATCAGCCAGACTCAGCTTCTCATTATCCCAGTTCAGAACTACTAGAAAAGAGATTTTGATTGATTTGGTGGGGATAAGGTGTTGACTTCTGGTCCATGCACCTGTGACCAAGGTGAAGTCAGTCCCATGTAGTACCTGGTGCTGTTTAGGTAACTCCTCTCCCTTCAACAGGGCTGTGGGTGAGAAGGACATACAATTTTAAAGAATTGAGCATGATCTGGGCAGGTGCCCCAAATGGGCTACTGAATCCTGTTACATGGCCTTCTCTCAAATCATCAGCGGATGCTTCTGTGTATAATAACATGATCATGATTACCATTGCCAGTCAAACCATAATAAAGTGTGGTGTTATATTATAGCCAACATATCAAGAGATGGCAGATTCAAGTACTGACTCAAATACAGAAGATAATATTCATGGAGTAAAGTAGCACTACAGTAATTCAGTAGAGAACGGTGTAGGCTGTGGCAAAGCAAACAAAACTGATTAGCAAAAAAAGGGGACAGCCCCTGCACACCATCAGCTGATAATTGTCATGCAGGAATGTGAGCTCCGGATTTGCCAGATCTTCTGATTTTACAAGAAGTTTAGAGCAGAGGTGTCAAGAAATGTAGATTGTGATGCAGAATTATAAAACTGTGATGCAAAATTGCTAGCCAGACAGATAAGTTTTCCTAAGACGACCAACCTCACATTCTAATCAGTAATAATTTTTTAACAGAAATATATATTAAAAACCTAAAGATTTGTCAGCATATAATTAGTCTTAAATTGAGAGAGTCTAAGGAGTGAGTATGAATGGAGAAGCAAAGGGAACTTAGCCCATTCTAAAACATAAGCTAGTAACAAAAATAAATAAATAAAAAGCACTTTTACCACTACTATAAAGGGCAAACAAAGTAAGTCTGCAGAGAATCCAGCCCACAGGCCGGCTGTTTGACATCTCTGCTTTAACCCTCACACTGGAGGACTTGGAGAAATGCCTGAAAAGCTGCTCATTAGGGAAGCCTTAGAATATTATTATTGTTATCCTTATTATTACAGCTAAGATGATGTTCCAAGCATCATCCCATGTATTTTAAATGTGAAATCTCATTTCATTTTTACAAAATCCCAAAGACAAAAGTAGTTACCCTTTTTACACTGGAGGAAAAAAGAGGATTAAAGGGGATAAGTAATTTGTCCAATAAATGGCTGCTCATTTAGTTGAGCAAATGTAGTTAGTGATGGGGCAGGAATCTGAGTTATCCTACCCAAAAACCTGCACATTTGACCAGATTACTTAGGTGGCATTAAGTAATTTTTAGGATGCCTTCTGTCTCTTAGAATCCAGGATTTTCTTAATCTTCACATTGACGCTTATGAGATCCCCGAGTTCTTTTCTAGTTCAGAGTGGTCACATTAGGGGTCGAACCCTCTTTAGAATGGCCTGCTATTTCAGTTCTCTCCCTAATCTTCAGGGATCCCCTAGAATTCCTCTTGTGGGGAGGTCCCCCCTGAGTAATTATGAGTACTTAGGGTTTCAAAGAAATAACATTTTTTAGTATGATAATCACCACAAAATCTCCAGTTCCTTTACATACTCTTTAAATGGTGGGGTGGGGGGGGTGTCTGTGAAAGAGTGGGGTTGGGGAACATAGTGTGAAATGGGAAGGAAGTGATTCATATACACATTTATGTATGATTCAGACAGAAGCTGACAGATGCTTAGAGAATCCTTTAAAAATGGACAAAACCATAGAGCATTAAGCACATTTGTTTAAAAATGTAAAGCTCTGTACGGTGGAGACCCAAGGAAATGTATGACTAGGAAAGGTAGCAGGTAGGTTCATTGGACCCATCCTCCTCAAGATGGCTGGCTTGTCTGCTCTTTGCCCTGATTTGGACCCACTAGCTCTAATTTTGCCTCTGATTTAGGCCATCAGTAATTAAATCACTGCCCTGGCTCTCTGTTGCTAAAAAAGAATTAGGTTTTAAAATAGATCACCTGCTTAGCTAATTCTTGTGGGTCTGGGCTTTTCTTCCAATTCTGATAAGCTTTCTGCCACCCATGGCTCTCCTCTCCTCTATGTTCATTTAACAGGGAACGGATTCCTTGAAGCTCATTGGTGCAGCTCGCAGCACTGAGTCATCCAGGGGAGCTAAAACATATCCCAAGGATGTTTGGACCAGGAAGAAATGGGTTCAACCTTTCCACTGGACGGGCATGTAAACTGAGGCCCAATAAACAGTATGACTTGGCAGCATGAGAGGAGGAATCTATGCCGTGAATCAGAGCCCAGTGCCCTTTCCAACTTTATGCACTGCTTCTAGAAGACATTCTGTGAATATCCACCCTTGGAAGGAAGCAAAGGCTCATACTGCAGCATGATTCTTCATAAATGCTCTATTTGTTTGCCTTTATGCCAACGTTAATTAATATTTATAGAGCACTTACTATGTGCCAGGCCCTTAGCTAAGAATCTTACAAGTAATATTGTTATCTCATTCAGTCTTCTCTGAAAATGCCCACGCTTCTGTTTTGCAAATGAGGAATCTGAAGCTCAGTGTAGCTCAGGAATATGTCCAGTGGTGTGCAGTGAACAATGACAGAGCCAAAGTTTGAATCTAGGACTCTGACTCTCAAGCTGTCCTTTTAACTGTATGTCATGCCAAGGCTGATAAGTGCCATTTTCTAATCCCTCTGATAATTCATGTTGGCTGAGAGCCTTGCTGTAAAAGCATGGTTCTTCTGACCAGCGGAATCAGCATCATGTGGGAACTTGTCAGAAATGCAAAAACCCGAGCCTTAAATCAGAATCTGCATTTTTTAAATAAGATTCCCAGAAAAGGCAAAGTCAACATATTTCAAATTTGGCCTATGGGGTCATCCACAGGGAAACATAAAGAAATGCTTTTCAAGAGCATTTAGTCAAAACTCCTGATTTCTTGAAATAGAAATGGAGGCTTAAAGAGTGTTCACTGGGCCCAACTTCTAGATCCTTGATATTTAATTTTTTGGGACAACAATATTGAGTGACTGATAAAAATAGGATATTTTTTTCTGCATCCCCTCTTAGCCTCCCTACCCACAATCCCACCCCAAATACTAGGTAGTAGCAGAGAGCTACAATTCTTCACTTCCAACCACTTTTGCCAAAGAGATCAACGGAACTGTATGCAGTTCATGGTCATCATCACACTCCATTTCTTAGATATGCTTATTAAATTCAGACCAAGCCAATAAAATGGGAAAAAAAACCCATTATATTCAGAGAGTTGATATTTTTCCTCCTGTTAAATTGAGCTGTGGGAGGTATCATATGCTGAACTAGTACATTTCAAAAGACAAAAACCCTAATGTTTTAAGGAGTGTTTTTTCCCATTAACATGTTGCTAAGCAACATTTTTACAATATCAGCAGCTCTATAACTGCAAGCTGAATGAATGTCTGGAAATACAGAAAGAATTTCAAAAGCAAAGAAAGAGAATCTATTGCTCCTGTTAGTACATTTTCTTTGTTATTGGTGTTGGGATGATCTCAAACAAGTTAAACTACAGACAATGGAACAACTTCTCCCAGTTTTGTTAACAACAATCATGTGATAACCATGAGGGTTGTGCCCTAATTTTAGTAATATAAATTTTTTAAATACTTATATTATGAAATATTTTAAATATATACAAAAAATAGAATGGTATAATGAACTCCCACATAACTGTCAGCCAGAAAGCTTTAACAATTATCAACTCACAGTCAATCTTGTTTTGTCTATTTGTCCTGCTTGCTCCTGATTTGAAGCAACTCCCAGGTTTTGTATTATTTTATCTGAAAATATTTTAGTATTTATCTCAGAGAGGTGAGCCTTTTTTTTTTTTTGAAGAAAAGCACAGTATCATTGTCATGCCTAAATCAAAAGTTAACACAATTCTTAAATGTTAGCAAATACATAGTCAATGTTCCACTTTTCAATTATTTCATTTTCTCTTTTTACTATTTCAATAAGGATCCAAATAAAATCTATACCTTGGTTGATGTGTGCCTTAAATCTGTTTATATCTACAAGTCCCTCTCTGTCTCTCTTTTTTGCTTTCACTTCATTTAATAAAGAACCCAAAACATTTGTCCTGTAGAGGCTCCTGAAATCTAGATTTTGCAGCTTATATCCTTGGGTTTCTTGCAAAGTAGTCAGACCTAAAAGCTTGATCAGATTGAGGGCTGAATTTTTTTTTTGGCAAGATGAAATCATAAATAATATTATATTCTTCTATCAAGAGGCATGTAAGATCTGGTTGTCTTTTTTGTGGTGTTTGCAAACCTTTTATGATACATACATTGATCTATTAACTCATTACAGATTGCAAAATGATGATACTCACTTATTAGCCAATATACTTCTATGAAGAAAAATTTACCTTTCCCATTTGTGTACCAAGTGCTATGATTCATATAGGAAAGACAATATAAATGCCTAATTCTTCCCGACTATAAAATTACCAGGTTTCAAAGTATTGATTTACTAGCATCCTCCAGTGGTGACAGGTCAACGTTTGTTGTTTGTTGTTGGATCATCATAGATTTGGACAGTTTTGATATCTTATATTTGGCCAGTGAGAGCCTCTTCAAATTGGCTTAAGATTCTATTTTTTAGTATTAACTGTAAGAAAACAAGCTAAGCACGATGCTTTCTTTTTTCTTTTCCAATTTTTATTTTAGGTTCAAGGGGTGCATGTGCAGGTTTGGTATATGGATAAATTGTGTGTCACAGGGGTTTGGTGTACAGATTATTTCATCACCTAGGTAATAATCATAGTACCTGATAGGTAGGTTTCTTCTAATCTATACCCTCCTACCACCCTCCACCTCAATTAGACCCCAGTGTCTGTTGTTCCCTTCTTTGTGTCCATGTGTACTCAATGTTAGCTCCCAATTATAAGTAGAAACATGTAACATTTGGTTTTCTGTTCATGTGTTAATTTACTTATGATAACGGTCTCCAACTTCATCTATCTTGCTGCAAAGGATATAATCTCATCTTTTTTATGGCTACACAGTATTCCCGGATGTATATGTACCATATTTTGTTTATTTAGTCCACCATTGATGGGCACCCTGGTTAATTCCACATCTTTGCTATTGTGAATAGTGTTACAAAGAACATATGCATGCATGTGTCTTTATGGTAGAACAATTTATATTTCTTTGGTTTATACCCAGTAATGGGATTGCTAGGTCAAATGGTAGTTCAGTTTTAAGCTCTTTGAGAAATCTCTAAACTGCTTTCCACAGTGGCTGAACTAATTTACATTCCCACCAGAAGTGTGTAAATGTTCCCTTTTCTCCTCAACCTGGTCAGCATCTATTATTTTTTGACTTTTTAATAATGGTCATTCTGACTGGTTGAGGTGGTATCACTTTGTGGTTTTGATTTGCATTTCTCTAATGATTAGTGATGTTGACATGTTTCCATGTTTTTTGGCCTCAATTATATCTTCTTTTGAAAAGTGTCGATCATGTCCTTTGCCCATTGTTAATGGGGTCGTTTCTTGCTTGTTGATTTCTTAAAGTTTCTTATAGATTCTTAAACATTATTAGACCTTTGTTGGACGCACAGTTTGCAAGTATTTTCTTACATTATGTAGGTTTTCTGTTTATTCTGTTGATAGTTTCTTTTGCTGTGAGGAAGCTTTTTAGTTAGATCCCATTTGTCAATTGTTTTCTGATGCCTTTTTGGCTGAGATCTTTAACAATTTTTTCTATTTCATGTATAAATTTCTTATCACTTTAGACTTTCTATATTTACTAAGTTCAATTTTGATAAATTATATTCTTCTTAAACATTACCCATGTCATCTAGGTTTTTAAATGCAATGACAGGATGGTACAAAATAGTCTTTTGTAACTTTAAATGTCCTCTGTTTTAAAGAGTATTTCTTCCTTGTTATTTCTAATTTTAAGTGTTTATTCTCCTTTATATTACTTATGTTGGCTACTGCTTTGTATATATTTATTTTTGTTTTCAAAGAATCAGCTTTGGGTTTGTTTATTAATTCTGATCTTCTCTGTGTTTTCTTTTTAGCTTTTATTTTAGGTTCAGGGGCACATGTGTAAGTTTGTTATATAGGTAAACTCATGTCACGGGAGTTTGTTGTACAAATTATTTCATCATCCAGGTACTAAGCCTAGTACTCAATAGTTATTTTTTTCTGTTCCTCTCTCTCCTCCCACCCTTCATCCTCAAGTAGATCCTAGTATCTGTTGTTGCCTTCTTTGTGTCCATGAGTTCTCATCATTTAGCTTTCACTCTTCTCTGTTTTCTGATGGAATTCTGCTTTTATGAATTTCTACTGTTTTCTATTGATTGACTTGTTTTTTCCTTTCTAGATTTTGAATTAAGTTTCTAGTTTATTTATTTTCAGAATTTAGTTTTTAATATTATGTGTATTTAATGCTTTAAAATTTTCTCTAATACTTTTAGCTGTATGCCATAAATTCTGATTTTAAATTTTGCTTTTATTACTGTTAATTTTCAAGTTAGTCTGTGAGCCACGAGTTGTTTAGTAACATATTTTTTTTCCTTTCTTGTAATTTTCAGGTAAAGGGCCTTTCTGATTTGCTTTTGTTATAATTTGTTTTAGTCCATTGCATCAAGAGAGTGCTCTTTGTATTATTATCAGTCTTTGGTATTTGTTAAGTTTATGTGTATGACCTATGATACGATAAATTTTTATAAACATTACATGTATACTTGAAAAGAAACTATATTCTATATTACCTGGGTTCATACTTTGAAATTTGTAAGATCTATCTTATTGACTATGTTTTTTTAATTTTTTTTTTATTATACTTTAAGTTCTAGGGTACACGTATACAATGTGCAGGTTTGTTACATATGTATACATGTGCCATGTTGGTGTACTGCATTCATTAACTCATCGTTTACATTAGGTATATCTCCTAATGCTATCCCTCCCCACTCCCCGCTCCCCACAATAGGCCCCGGTGTGTGATGTTCCCTTTCCTGTGTCTAAGTGATCTCATTGTTCAATTCCCACCTATGAGTGAGAACATGCGGTGTTTGGTTTTCTCTTCTTGTGATAGTTTGCTGAGAATGATGGTTTCCAGCTGCATCCATGTCCCTACAAAGGACATGAACTCATCCTTTTTATGGCTACATAGTATTCCTTACATAATGTAAAGGGATCAATTCAACAAGAAGAGCTAACTATCCTAAATATATATGCACCCAATACAGGAGCACCCAGATTCATAAAACAAGTGTTCTTAGAGATCTACAAAGAGACTTAGACATCCACACAATAATAGTGGGCAACTTTATCATCCCATTGTCACATATTAGACAAATCAACAATGACAGAAAATTAACAATGTATTCTAGGACTTGAACCCAGCTCTGGATCAGTAGACCTAATAGACTCTACAGAACTCTCACCCAAATTCAATAGATATACATTCTTCTCAGCACCTACATCGCACTTATGTCCAAAATTGACCACATAGTTGGAAGTAAAGCACTCCTCATCAAATGTAAAAAGAACAGAAATTATAACAACTGCCTCTCAGACCACAGTGGCAATCAAACCAGAACTCAGGACTAAGAACTCAATCAAAACCGCTTCACTACATGGAACCTGAACAACAACCTGCTCTGATGACTACCTGGGTACATAACGAAATGAAGACTATGTTACTTAAGTCTTCTAAATTTCCTACTCATTTCAGTTCATGTGATTTGGTCTCAGATTGAGAGAGTTGTGCTAAAATCTCTTATAATAATGTGTCTGTGTCAATTCATCTTTGTATCTTTGTAGCTTCTGCTTTATGAAATTATTGCGTACTACTGAGTGTGTAAATATTAATAACTGGCCACCTTAATTTTGATTGTACTGCTACATTAAACGGCCCATTCTCGCTAATAACCTTATATAATATATATATATTATATATATATATTAATATAAATATATTATAAATAATGTATATTTTGCACTTGTCAGAGAAAATGTCACAACCTCTTCTTTGTTTTGTTTGCATTTGCCTGTTCTAGTTTATATTCTTCCTTTCCAAATATATTTGTTTTAGGTTCATCTATTGTATGCAGCAGCATTTTATTTTGCTAACCAGTCAGAAAATTATATTATTTTTTCTCTTACTAAGTTGATCAGTCCAGTTAAATTTATTGATAAATTGATCAACTGCAGCACCTTTCCAGAACTGAGAAAAATGGCTGGGAGTAGCATCCAAATTTATTATAACAGGTGTAATAGGACAAAGGGAAATTTAGAAATCCAGATGAAATTAGAGAAGGACAACAAAGGAAAATCTTAGAAAGTACAAGATTATATGTGAGTGTGTGTGTGTACATATGTGTGTGTGTGTTGAAAAAAATAGAAGGAGCTGTAAATTAATAAAGATAGAAAAGGAATCCTGTTCCATTCTTCCTTCCTAAACATCTTTTTAAAGATATGATCAGTGTCTTCTTCTGCCGCTGCTTTTTACAAAACCTTAATTATAATCAAACCATTAAAATAAAAAATGCTTCCTAGGCTTCCATTCTCTGATTATAATACAAACACTACTTCTTTTAGCTCCCATCAAAAAGGGATCAAAGAAAGTGTTTTGTAGGTGTGGAATAGTATTTGTCTTCTAATTATTCTCTGTACTTGCTTCAAAAAACATTGCTTCCACAAAAAGATTGGCTTCTCAGTGGTTCTTATCCTTCAGAAATTCTTATTCATTACTCTATAAGCTTTTCAGTAACTTATCCCTTTATGCTGCTGCAACAGCCACTAACAACTATCATTTGAAAGTTTACTACATCTCTCAGCACATGTTTAAGTTCCTTAGATAAATTATCCAATTCAATAACATATTGAATCAAATAACATTATTATCCTTATTTTACAAAAGAAAAAACTAAATGCATAGAAATGCTAAAGCTTGCCCAAGGTCATACTCCTGGTAAGTGGTTTGAACCCCAGTCTGTCTGGTTCCAGAAACAGATCTCTTAACATTTAAATTAAATTGATCTGTGTTTTTACTAAATGGTTGGTGGTATGTTTGAGATGGCAGAGTATTAGCCACACTTTCAGATGATAATTAACACTGGCTTATACAATTGATGCCATTCATCCAATATCACAGAGTACTATGGGAGGAAGTAGATTTTCAGAGTCTTAATACAGCATTGCCTTCCTTAGAGTACAGCAGCTTACTAAATATTCATTTAAGGAACATGGAAGCAGATTTTTTTCAGATAAGAAAGGTCCTTCTTGATCACGAGTTGATTTTTAACTCCCCCACTCCTGCACTTATCCAATGTCAGTTTGTTTATTCAATTTAGCCAAAGGGCATAACTGTTAAAACAGGAGGTTTACAAGTCAAACACATATAAAAGACTGAATGGGAACACAAATGAGTTAAATAGCCTTAGTAACATCTTCAGACTAAGCATCTAAAAGCAGGCACCTGCTATTTGGCTCTAGCTGATTATTGCAAAGTGGAACTATAGATCTCTGTCTTTTTCATGAAAAAGTTTTTTTCATGAAAAATCACAAATCTGGATTTCATTATTAAATGTTCACACTTTCAGATGATTGACATCTAAATAAAAAACTCTGTTGTCTAATAAAAAAAAAGCCTTGCAATCCCAAGTTCTGCCAGTTCTTGGCATATTCCTTAAAGAAATATATATGAATCCTTTTATGATCAATAGAAGGAAAAAAATCAAGATTAGAAAAGAGTGATATAAGCAAAAGGTTTTATGCTTTTACTGAACTTATATACCTGTACTGGGGCTGGCTGATTAAATACAATGGTAAATAAACCAGAGAACATTCCTGCCCTAGTGAAACTAACAATTTAAAGTGGAAAACAGACAAGAGAACAGAAATTACAGCATGGTGAGGCAAGTCACAGCATGGGGGACTTCAGGAGGCTGTGGAAACTTGGTCAAGGGCCAAATAACATGGGCCTAATGAGTACCAGAAGTTTTTCTGGAAAAAGTAGCATCACAGCTGAGACTTACAAGAATAAGCAGAACTATTAATAAATATGGAGTTTGTATTATATTCTAGGCATGCTGTTAACTCACTTAATTTTCCTAATACTCTATAGAGAAGTTTTTTCTCCTTCCTTCCTTCCTTTCTTTTCTTTTCTCTTTTCTTTTCTTTTCTTTTCTTTTCTTTTCTTTTCTTTTCTTTCTTTCTTTCTCTCTCTCTCTCTCTTTCTTTCTTTCTTTCTTTCTTTCTTTCTTTCTTTTCTTTCCTTTCTTTCCTCCTTTCTTCCTTTCTTCTTTCCCTCCCTCCCTCCCTCCCTCCCTCTCTCTCTCTCTCTCTCTCTCTCTCTCTCTCTCTTTCTTTCTTTCTTTCTTTCTTTCTTTCTTTTCTTTCTTTGACAAAGTCTCACTCTGTTACCTGGGCTGGAGTGCTGTGGCGCCATGTCGGCTCACCGCAACCTCTACCTCCCAGGTTCAAGCGATTCTCGTGCCTATTCTCTTGCCTCAACCTCTCGAGTACCTAGGATTACAGGTGCCTGCCACCACACCCAGCTAATTTTTGTATTTTAGTAGAGATGGGGTTTCACCATGTTGGCCAGGCTGGTCTCAAACTCCTGACCTCAGGTGATCCCCACTTCTTGACCTCCCAAAGTGCTTGGATTACAGGCATGAGCCACCATGTCCGGCCTATGGAGAAGTTTTATTATTATTATGTACATTTTACAGATGAGGACATTTAAGTAACTTAGTCGTGATTACTTGAACCCAAGCCAGGGCTCAAATTAGATTTGATTTGAGTGTGTCTGACTTCAAAATCCAAACACATTATTTATAACAATAGTAGCCAGGATAATATATTTATTGAATACTTACTGTGTGCTAGTCATTGTTCTAAGTATTCCACCTTGGTTGATTTCTCTTTTTTTTTTTTTTTTTT
>NW_016806375.1:2705937-2726988 GCF_001698545.2 Rhinopithecus bieti | reverse complement strand
CCTCCCTCCCTCCCTCTCTCTCTCTCTCTCTCTCTCTCTCTCTCTCTCTTTCTTTCTTTCTTTCTTTCTTTCTTTCTTTCTTTCTTTCTTTCTTTTCTTTCTTTGACAAAGTCTCACTCTGTTACCTGGGCTGGAGTGCTGTGGCGCCATGTCGGCTCACCGCAACCTCTACCTCCCAGGTTCAAGCGATTCTCGTGCCTATTCTCTTGCCTCAACCTCTCGAGTACCTAGGATTACAGGTGCCTGCCACCACACCCAGCTAATTTTGTATTTTAGTAGAGATGGGGTTTCACCATGTTGGCCAGGCTGGTCTCAAACTCCTGACCTCAGGTGATCCCCACTTCTTGACCTCCCAAAGTGCTTGGATTACAGGCATGAGCCACCATGTCCGGCCTATGGAGAAGTTTTATTATTATTATGTACATTTTACAGATGAGGACATTTAAGTAACTTAGTCGTGATTACTTGAACCCAAGCCAGGGCTCAAATTAGATTTGATTTGAGTGTGTCTGACTTCAAAATCCAAACACATTATTTATAACAATAGTAGCCAGGATAATATATTTATTGAATACTTACTGTGTGCTAGTCATTGTTCTAAGTATTCCACCTTGGTTGATTTCTCTTTTTTTTTTTTTTTTTTTTTCATGATAATCTTATCAGGTACTGTGATTATTACTGTTTTCCGGATGAGGAACTGAGAGAAGTTCATCAAATTTCCCATAGTGTTACACAGCTCTTAGGTGTAAGACCTGGAACTTGAACTAAGGAAATTTGAGTACTCTTAGCCACTACGCAAGGAGACCATGGGCAGGATGAGGGTGTTGAGTGTTCTGGGTAAAAGGAAACCCATATATGTAGACATTAAAGTAAGAGAAAACATGTCCTATAGAAGGGATTAAAAAATAGCATGGCTAGACCTGACAAGAAAAAGTTATGAAATATTGCTTGACATTCAACTTAGGTACAAAACTGAAAGCTCATAGGGATTGGTATGCTTTTTGTAGTAAGTGCTTGGAGAGCTTAACGGTCAGATGGAAACAGCTGATGGGGCACGACTTCCAGCTTCATTCATTCCATCTGCTGATGTGCCTAGGAAAACTATCTTTCTCTTCCTGATGGGCAGGGGTATGACGTTCTCCAAAATACTTATAAATTGGAGTCTGGTTTCTACAAGTCTAGGCTAGAAAAGGCATCATTCCCTAACAACAAGGCTGTTGATTTTTGGTTAATTCCATTTAGCCAATGCTTCCTCCCTATCATCCCACCTCCTTCTCCAGGGAACATTTAGTCCCCCAAATTGAAAGCACCATTGTAAAAGGCAGGGTTCTCATCCAGGAAATTCTGAAACATAATGCTCCAGCTTCATTTGACAACACTAGGAGCTTGTCAGCATGTGGTCCATTTGGGGATTATTTTTTTTCTTCTGTCTGCAGCATTTTAAAAATGTAAAAGAGAACAAGCCCAATGGAGAAGGAGGAGGAAAATGAAAGCCTATTCTTTCCCCTTGCATAATAGAGGCAAGACTCCAGAAGACTTGTTAAAAAAGGATAACGCAGATTTTCCATTCTACGTGTGGTTCTGATGTTTCAAAGATTGCATGTAATATTTCCATAAAGATAAGGAAATAGACTGGGTGTTATCAATCAGTGGTCAGGTAAACAGGCATCCACCTGGCTGCACTACTGATCTGCTTGGCACTGTTTGGAAAATAGACTCATTTTTAAATATAGCTTCTGGTTTTTAAAATCATTATTATTTCACATCCCATTTGCCTATACTTTCGCAGGGAACTGGATTTATTTTTGATTCATCATTGCTGCCCTCTCCTCCAGTGCATAATATTGCTGAACCACAGTATCAACCTCAAATATTCAGTGGCTCTATAACTTCAGCAGAGAAAAAAACAGGCTATAACTGTTTGTGGAAAAATAAAGTTTGAATTAAACAAAAAAAATTGCATAAAACATTCGATTTCTGGCCATAGTACACATTGAACATTCAATTAACTTCTTATCTGGCTGCTTGGCATGGAGCCTTTATTTATAAATCAATTTTTCCTGAAGGTGGAGTGAATTGAAGATTCAATTTTAATCATGCAAAAACCTGAGTGTTCTTAGTTATAAACTCTATACTGAACTCTGAGAGAAGCCGCCTGTCTCCCTTAGTAATATGGAGCCAAGTTGAAGGAACAGGAGGTGACAGAGCTGGGTTGGGTCTGCATAAGCAGTACTGATAGTCTATGATTAAGCAGCCTATCCTTTTAGTCGCTACATTTTGCTTGAGGAGACCATGAACGGGGTGTCTAATGACCCGATTTCTGTGATGCTACGGAGGTAGTGTCCATATACTCAAACAAACTAATAGTAGCTAATATGTGGTGGGGCTCACTATGTGCCAGGCAATGTGTTAAGCTCCTTATTTTTATTAACTCATTTGATCTGTGTAATAACCCTATTAAAAGTACTGCTATATTTTATGATTTATAGTTAAGAAAATTGAAGAGGAGATGCTAAATAATGTTCTCCAGTTGAATAATTAAGTGATAAAGCCATTCATTCTTTTATTCAACAACTATTTAGTACTTACTGTGTGATCAGGCATCCTTTTAGGCAGTTGGGATATACCAGTGAATAAAACAAACAAGGATGCCTATCCTCAAAGAGTTTACATTAGAGTGGGGATAGATAAACCATATACAATTAACACAATAAATAAGTTTTAAAAAATTGCATATTAGAAGGTGATTATTGCTACAGAAAAAAGGAAGGATCAGGTTAAGGAGGATCTGGGAGTACTGAAAAAAGCCAGAGACTGGGTTAATTGTTGCCATTGTAAGATGACCCAGGGAGAGTGATGTGGTTTCGCTTTGTGTCCCCACCCAAATCTCATCTCAAATTGTCATCCCCAGGTATTGACGATTGTGGTAAGGACTCGGTAGAAGGTGACTGGATCATGGGGGCAGTTTCCCACATGCTGTTCTCATGATAGTGAGTGAGTTCCAATCAGATCTGATGGTTTTATAAGTGTTTGGTAGTTCTTCCTTTGTTGGTTCTTTCTCTGTCTCCTATCATCTTGTGAAGAAGGTACCTGCTTCTGCTTCTGCCATTATTGTAAGTTTCCTGAGGTCTCTCCAACCATGTGGAACTATGAGTCCATTAAGGCTTTTTTCTTTATAAATTACCCAATCTCGAGTATTTCTTTATAGCAGTGAGAAAATGAACTAATACAGAGGGCTAAAGGGGTAAAACATAGGAGGACACTGCTTCTCCTCCTAGTATCCCTGAAAGTAGAGCATGACAAGGACTGGGTAGACATAGTTTATATTTAAGAGAGAATCTCAGAGGAGCAGAAGTGAGAAAGTGAGAAGAACGAGATGAGAAAGGGAAGAAAAGCCAAAAATTGATGCATCATGAAGGCTATTGACTGTAAGCAAAGAGAGCTTGATTTGTCTTATGAGAAGAATTCAGAATTTCTCTCAGAATGTACATCTGAAGGCCAGAAAGTTGGGGTAGTTAGCCAATTCCATTGGTTGAGGATTTTCTTTAGGAGTGTTAACTCACTTTAATTTATGTTACAGTTGAATACAGGCTAAGTGTGTCCTGTGGCTTGAGAGAGAGCCCTGAAGCACAAAAGCTAAAAGACAATGGGAAACCTTTTCATGGAACATTGTCAGCATGCTGGGTTCTATCCATCACAGTGTAGCTGAAATAAAAAGTGAGTCAAGGGCATGTGTGGCAGGGTTCATAAAAGATCTGTTATCAGCACCTTTCTCTCATGACTCTATCTGGCAGAATCTAAGAGAAAATCACTGGCAAGGGACTCTAGGATATATAGTGTTAAGTTTATCAGAATCAGCACCAGTATCAATTAGCAGAGTTTCAAAGAGTAAATTTGAAAGTGAGAGTCATTAGATAAATGAACAGCACAATATGTAAGTGGAGATGCTGAATAGCCCACTGGATGTGCACATCAAGAGAGAGGTCTTAGATGGAGGTATATACCAGAATAGAGATGGTATTTAAAGCCAAGATAGGATGAGAACACTAAAGAAGCAGATGTAGATAGAAAGAGCAGTGTGTATATAGAATGAGCACTCCATTATTAGGAGGATGGGAAGAAGAGAAAAAAAACAATAAAGGTTATTGAAGAATGGTCAATGAAGTAGAAGGAAGACCAAGAGAGGGTTGTGCCGTAGAGTAGGGGAAAAGAGAAAAAAACTATAAAGGTTATTGAAGAATAGTCAATGAAGTAGAAGGAAGACCAAGAGAGGGTTGTGCCCTAGAGTAGGGGAAAAGTTAGATTTGACCAGATTGCATTTTGCTAGACCATAGAAAGAGAAAAAGGAATCAAGAGATTGTGACAATTGATATAGGATAAGGAGGACAGTGAAGGCATCAACAGAAAGAAGGATAGAGGTAATTTGATAGAATCCATGGATTGGAGACCATAGGAGAGTTGAAGGACGATTGGGGTCAGTATTAGAAGCTGTGAGTTTGGCCGGGCGCGGTGGCTCAAGCCTGTAATCCCAGCACTTTGGGAGGCCGAGGCGGGCGGATCACAAGGTCAGGAGATCGAGACCATCCTGGCTAACACGGTGAAACCCCGTCTCTACTAAAAGTACAAAAAACTAGCCGGGCGAGGTGGCGGGCGCCTGTAGTCCCAGCTACTCGGGAGGCTGAGGCAGGAGAATGGTGTGAACCCGGGAGGCGGAGATTGCAGTGAGCTGAGATCCGGCCACTGCACTCCAGCTTGAGCGACAGAGCGAGACTCCGTCTCAAAAAAAAAAAAAAAGAAAAGAAACTGTGAGTTAAAAAGAGAGAAGATGGTCAGGGAGAGCGATGCATGAAATGAAAATAATGGAAAGTTTATTAGTCACAAATTGAAATTAGAAAATCTGGCTCCAGAAAGTAACTCATTGAATTGTAATGATTTTTTGGCTCGGGTTTTCTTAGTAACTGCCTCAGGTCTGACCTACGTCTACTCTGCAACTGTAGACTCAGTATAAATCAGCTAAGCTAATAACACATATATGTGAAACAATATTAGACTGTAAGATACAGAAAGGAATCTCATGTATTTTATCACTTCTCAAGATGGAGAAGATTTCATGTTCATTTTTACTTAAGTCCCTGTTATTACCTTTAATGACCTTGGGTAATTGCCAGGGAAATTCTGTGGTTCTAGCTGAAATAAAATTTTACAATGAATTCAAAATGCTTCCTTTAAAAAGGAAGCCAGTTTCAAGGCTCCAAAAGAATGAACATACTGCTGCTTTTGATAATTCAGGAACTCATAGTTCTGCTGCAAACTGGTGTTAAGTAAGTTAAAGATTAAAAAACAGATTTTGCTGTTTCCCCTTTCTCCCCAGCCCCAGAGTTTATTGCAGCAGCCTCTAACTGGTTTCTCTTTCTGTAGCTTTTTACTCATTGCAGCTCATCTAGCTCTCAGTTTCTTGAGGTGCAGTTTGATCATTTCATTTTCTCTTCTGAAATTTAAATAGCTCCCAGTGGTTCAAAACTATAACTCAAATATCTTAGTTTGATATTTGAGGCCATTCATGACCTAATCCCAGCCTAGCCTTTTTTTTTTTTAATCATGACTGACTTAATACTGTCTAGATTTCATCCAAACTTAAGTTTCTGACATTATTAATTTATGGCAAACATTTTCCTAATTTGATGACTATTCATATTTTTTCCATCTGCCAGGAAGTTCTTTTCTCTGCCTCTTCAAATACTTAATTTCAACATACTGTTTGAGAAACAGTGAAAGTTCTTTTCTCCATCCTTTTATGATAATCTCAGCTGGAAGTGACCTCTTCTACCTTAGATGACCCTTTGTTATGTACTGCATACTTCTGTGACACATGGTTTAGGAAGAAATTCCATTATTTACAGGTCATTGAATTTCTATAAAAGAAAATCCACTTTACATTTCTTTCAGATCTTGAGAGGAGACAGAGATGAGTTAGTGCTGACAAAAACTTAAAGTTCATGAATGGGAAAGATGAATAACTCAAGACATAACAAGGAAGGGCGGGACAAAGATAGGACCATGATGATGGTGGGTAACTTGAAGATTCATCAGGTAAAGAATTTCTTCCCTAATTATGGAAGCAATTCATTTTTACCAGCAAATATTTCTGGAATATCCACACAATCTAGGCAGAAAACAAGCAGAAAAATAAATATGCTCTCTTACCTTATGAAGATTAAATTACAAACAGGTTGGAGGTTGGAGGTGATACCCAACCTCAGTTTTCACGATTCCCTAGAGGGCTCTCAGGACACAGAAAGGCTGCCACAATCATTATTACAGTTTATTATATCTAAAGAATACAGATTAAAATCAGCAAAGGTAGACAGCATGGCAAGAAACCAGATGCAGACTTCCAAGTGTCTCCCATAGAGGAACACAGACAGCACTTAATTCTCTGAGAGACTATGTGTGATAACATGTACAAAATATTGCCAAACAGAGAAGCTCTCCTGAGCCTAGGTGTCCAATTTTTTTATTGGAAGTCAGTTACATAGGCATGGGGCACCTCTATAACTGACCCTTAGCTACTCATTCTTTAATGCCACCCCCTAAAAGGTCAAATTTATACAGCAAGGCACAAAGCCTCAGGTGAATAAAAGCAGGTATTCACCATAAATTACACGAGTAGCATATACTATCAGGCCTGGCACAAGTTCACATATATACAATAATATCCTTATCAGACAGAATATACCAAGGGCTTAGAGGATTTCTTCTAGGAGCTAGTGAAGAGCCAGTTCTGAAGACCTTTGGAGTGTAGGGGGTTTGGGAAACCCAGGCATGCTAAATTAAGCCTCTATTGCACATTTATATAGTTGTAAAACAAAAATGTTTGATAAAGTCATGGATTCCTAAGGTTTATGAACATGAATATAGGTAGGGTGTGAGTTTGTATATTAGAATCCCCAATAGAGTTTAAGTCAAATCTGTAATTTTTAAGAACTTTCTCTTCTGATTCTAATATTTACTTTTTGTAGGAAGACCCTGAACATAGTGAGGTATTTACAAGTCCAACTTCTGGAGTCAGATTACTCATGTGGAATCTTATCTTTGCTACTTACTAGCTGTTAAGCTTTTGACAAGTCATTTCCACTGTCTTCATTTCCTTACCTAAAAAATGAGACTAGTAATAGCATGTACATTTTAGGGGTTTTAAGAATTAAAAGAGTGATACATATTTAGAACAGTGTCTGAGCTATAGTAAAAGCAATGTAAATGTCTACTGTTATCTTAAAAATTTCCTACTCTAATAGTCTAGTATCTTAGTAATCAGAAATACAACAAGAATGGACTCTGGATAATTAACAAGCCCACCACCTTTCCTTTCTTGACGGATGCCAATTATGCTCAGAATTGGATAGTTAGATAACAGGAGGTGATCCTATGGTTAAACACTTGCTTAGCAACTTTTGATTGTGACTAACACTTGAGAAGACTCCTCATGTTTGGCCATTAGCATCCCACTATAGTTTAACATGTAGTAATACACTTTTACAGAATCATTCATTTCATAATTTGAAAGCCAGCTAATAGCTCTGATTCAAATAAATCCCCTCATGACCAAAAACTAGACTAATATTTTAGGATTTAATAGTTATTCAACTGCAAGTTAACCTATTGACAACTTATAAAAATGAGGTAGCTTGAAGTGATAACTACTAGGGCCGACATGTTGCCTGGAACACTTCAGATAGATTGGTACACACACAAAAGTGTTTCAGTCTCAAATAGTACCCCCAGGATGTTCTGGGCTTCTAATAGATGTTTTTTCTAGGGCAGGCACAGTGGCTTATGCCTGTAATCCCAGCACTTTGTGAGGCCAGTGTGGGCAGATCACTTGAGCTTAGGAGTTCGAGACCAGCCTGGGCAATATAGTGAAACCCCACCTCTCCAAAAACACACAAAAATTAGTTGGACATGGTGGTAGGCACCTATAGTCCTAGCTACGTGGGAGACTGAGGTGGGAGGATCACTTGAGCCCAGTAGGCAGAGGTTGCAGTGAGCCAAGATGATGCCACTGCACTCCAGCCTGGGCATATAAATGAGTCCCTGTCTCAAAGAAAAATAAACAAACAAACAAAAGGAACAACAGTTTTTTCTAAACTTTTTTATCAAATATCATATCAAAGAAAAAACTATCCATAAATTGTATATGAACACTGCTATTTTAACATATCAAGTATCATAAAATATTTGAAATGTTTTAGAGGATATAAATTATTGAAATAGGGATTATAGAATAAAATTGACAAATAAGATTTAACTTCGTATTATGTATTATTGGTATAAAATATGATAAAATGATGTTTTATTATTTCTTTAGAATATTTTTCTAATACTTGATGGTAAACCAATGTGAAATTTGAGTTCTAAGTTCCATATTTCTATTTATGTCAATACTTAAATAGCTGAAAAAAGATTCTCATAAAGTCATGATGCTCTGTAACTTGACTGATTGAGAAAATAGCTCAAGTTATACTAATTGATTTTATTTTTAGTTCTCCACACAAAGTCAGGGACTGTCTTAACTAGTGTGTTTCTAATAAGAGTTTGTTTTTCTATTTCTTACTTTCAAGAAAGAGAGTCTCTAAACATGAATACAGAAAAATACCCTCCTTAATATCAAGAACCTACCAGCTACACTTTACATATTCTGTTACCTGCAACCCCCAGTGAACACAAATTTAGGTTCCTCCTGAAGCTCAAATTTGACTGTCACCTCTCTTCACTATGTGGTGGACAAGTATGGGCCACACAACACTGGTCTAAGATTTATTGCATTCTATTGTGAAAAAAAAAAGGAAACAGAACTGTAGGTGGCCACAGCACTTGACAAAAGACAGTATGTTCTCATATAAACAAATTAATTGTGCCAACCTGGGAAGTAGATAGAAATACATGGCTGAAAATATGCTAGATGCATGTCTTATGTTGTATTTCAGTGATTCTCAAAGTGCTATCTTGAGACTAGTAGCTTTAACATAACCTGGAAACTTGGCAGAAATGCAAATTCTCAGGTCCCACTTTAGACCTACTAAAACTGAAGCTCTGAAGATGGCACCCAGCCATTTGTGTTTTTAACAAGTCCTCCAGGTGATTCTGGCACATGCTAAACTTTCAGAACCATTGGTTTAGTATGCCTTCATGATATATATGCTTATTTTTTAAATTTCTGCTAATCATGATGACTTCCCATATTATTGGTGGTTCACTCAAGGTACCTTTTACACATAGAGCAAAGTTCATAGTTTTAGATGGAGGATAATAGTTGGGAAATTACCCCAGGTAATTTCCAACATACAGCCAAGGTTAGAGAATGATACCACATGAAGTCACTTACTCATTCTTATTGGATAGGACCACATAAAAGGATGTAAGAAAATGGTGGATACTCAGGCAAAGAATACAAAATAGCATTGAAGCATCATTTCAATGTCCACCATTTTGGCTACTATCATTTAAATTAGGGAAGCTAAACCTGAAAGTGATGATAACAAATCAGAGAATCCCTAAAAGTATCACGATATATTTGTTGACTACTTTTTTTTTTTTTTGAGACGGAGTCTCACTCTATTCACTCTATTGCCCAGGCTGCAGTGCTTATGGCAGGATCTCCACTCGCTATAAGCTCCGCCTCCCAGGTTCACGCCATTCTCCTACCTCCGCCTCCCGAGTAGCTGGGACTACAGGCGCCCGCCACCATGCCCAGCTAATTTTTGTTGTATTTTTTAGTAGAGACGGGGTTTAACCATGTTAGCCAGCATGATCTCGATCTCCTGACCTCGTGATCCGCCCGCCTCAGCCTCCCAAAGTGCTGGGATTACAGGCATGAGCCACCGCGCCCGGCATTGTTGACTACTTTCTAAAATATATTCTTTGCAATGGTCATTCTGTGGGATATATTATCAAAAGAATTTACAATGCTGTTAGTTTGGGAAACACCATTAAACAAGTCTCTTGGCTGTTTGTTGTAGGATTTCTTAGAGACTTCCATACTGTTAATATCCTAGAAAAGGATTATAGCATACAGTATTTCCCAAACTTTTCTCCAAGAACTCTTTTGCCTAGAAACACCTATCAGTGGCTTGATGAATATTAATAGTCCACATGAAAAGGTTTGGAAAATGTGGCCTTGTGAATGTCAAAAATTTATTGTGTAAAGGAGCACATATTTGTTGCTTTTTAGCTGCTCAGCTCCCGCTTCCTAATAGCATCCTGATTTCCTTTTGAAGAGTCATATATTCTCTTCTGAGTATAGCGTTAGCAGGATAGTAAACTAATATGCGTGCTGTACAAAATGGAACCAACCAGGTTCAAGGAAACAATTAAGCCTTGGTGCCTAAGGCAACCATTGCATGTAATTATTTCTCTCCCATGCATGTATTATGGTACTAGTTATTTACTGTTCTTGGAGGAATTGAGAAAATTGCCACATAAATCATTCCATGATTCAGATGAGGAACCCTGCTTGAGAAGCACTGCTACAGATAAAAACTTCCTTGAGGCTATTTCTGCCGGATTAATGTGTATTGCCCAGGTAAAGCTTGGAGTGGACGTATGTCCTGGATTTAGGCAGTTGGTTTCTCTCTCCCAGGATTTTGAACCTTGAAAAGTGGAAGAATATTAATTAGTTCCTACATATGTCCATGACTGATCCTTTAGCCTTCACATTGAGTCTATGTCTTGCTAATATCCTTTTAAACTTTTTATTTATGTTTAAATAGACCAGATTAGGTTTCTCTTGCTTTAATCCATGCTACGACCCTAATAATAGTAGCTTTTCATACAACCAACAATTTGGGAGTTTTTTTTAAAGGACAAGGCAGAAAAGAAAACAGACCCAGGTACAATGGGTATAAAATTAAGTCTGAGAAAGAGTTGGATTTTCGTACCACAGTTAAACTGAACTTGATGTACTGAATTCTAACCTCCATTCCTTTCTCTCAGCAAACAAGTCTCTTAACTTCTCTGCTGTCTCTTAGCTGATGAAAACAGGCAAATACAATGAGCTGCTAAGATCATATTTGGGCCTTGGATGAAATAACTATGAATAAAAACACAAAATTTCATACAATTCAGATGTAGATGGCTTTAGAGAATGAAGGAGAATCAATCTTCAACAAGTGGAGAAAAAAGGAGAAATCAAGATGAAAGCATCTATAGAAACAGCTGTCAGAGTATTCGTCATGCTAACTGAATCTTCACAGTGGCTACTTGATCCAGGAGAGAATGAGACAGGCCTTTAGCAAAAGGTGTCTAAAAATACCTAGAACATTTATTTGGATTTTTAAAGACCACCTGCTGTTTTATAAGTAATTATTTGTGCTTTAGGAATGAAAGGCAGTTACACTATCAGCAGGGAGGTCTCAATTATACCCCCATCTTCATATTGAATGTGAGGTTCTCCTTGGAAGCCAAAAAAAAAAAAAAAAAAATTACAAATGTTCCAAACCAGATGTTCACTTTGAAATCAAATCAACCAGATGTTCACTTTGAAGCCCAATTATGCTTCTTTCATTAATGAAGCTGTAGAGTGTTAGCATGTGGTTTTATAAGCAGGAGGCCGGGCGCGGTGGCTCAAGCCTGTAATCCCAGCACTTTGGGAGGCCGAGACGGGCGGATCATGAGGTCAGGAGATTGAGGCCATCCTGGCTAACACGGTGAAACCCCATCTCTACTAAAAAATACAAAAACACTAGCCGGGGCAAGGTGGCGGGCGCCTGTAGTCCCAGCTACTTGGGAGGCTAAGGCAGGAGAATGGGGTAAACAAGGGAGGCGGAGCTTGCAGTGAGCTGAGATCTGGTCACTGCAATCCGTCTCAAAAAAAAAAAAAAAAAAAAAAAAAACAGGAGGCCATGTAGGAAGTACTGAGTGCCAGGAACATTTCTGCAATGAGCACGATGTTGGAGCCATGATGGGGAGAGTGATAAGGGACCTGGGCCCCCTAGACTCATTCGTGATTTCTTGAATTTTATCACCATGCTAGTCCAGGAGTTTCTACACTGGCCCAGATAAATGAGAAATTAGCCCCCAAAACTTGATTTGCTTTGACGTTTTCTTCACCATAAGGAGAAATATATTGATCATGTTTCTTAAAACTAGAGTGTGTTCTTTTCCTTTGTAGGGTAGTCTCTGAAGATGAGTATGAAAAAATTTCCCTTACAGATACTGATTACACACATACAAAACAACACCTCATATTGCTGAGGAAAAAGAGTGACACAATTTAAATTAATGTTCTTAGAACAGGTTTCTCATTAAGATTTCAAAAGGTGATTTTCTTAGGTTAAAAAAAGCATATTAGCTGAGAAGTAACAACCAAGTAATTTATCCAGATCTATTTTATGATGCTTAATTGACAGTATTTTCAGTCATCAATTATGTTTGAAAAAACATAAATAAAAGAAAATTCCATGTGGCTTAAAAAATGATGCAGATTTTAGATCAGACATAAGAAATTCTTGCAACTTGCCTGGAGAATATTTGGAAACTTTATTACCACTTAAACTTTTGGCTAGATGGGATCTTTGCTCGCCCAAAGTATTAAAAATGCTTGAGAAAATGTTTTGTTGTTTGGACATTTTTTGTTTTACTTTGTCTTGTTTTACTCTTTCGTGTTGCGTGTGTGTGTGTGTGTGTGTGTGTGTGTGTGTCTGATTTATGTTGCAGCAGATGAAAGAAGCATAATAACTGTTATAAATACTAAATATTAAAGTAACATGAATACAGTTCACTTAGACTCATACTTACATCCCTCACAAATTTGGAGGGATGACTACAAACTTATTTTTATTATAAATTTTATTATTTCCATAGGTTATTGTGAAACAGGTGGTATTTGGTTACATAAGTTCTTTAGTGGTGATTTGTGACATTATGGTGCACCAGTCACCCAAGTAGTATATACTGCACCCAATTTGTAGTCTTTTATCCCTCATCCCCTTCCCACCCCTTCCCCTTGAGTCCCCAAAGTCCATTGTGTCTTTCTTATGCTTTTGCATCCTTATAGCTTAGCTCCCACATATGAGTGAGAACATACGATGTTTGGTTTTCCATTCCTGAGTTCCTTCACTTAGAATAATCATCTCCAACCTCATCCAGGTCACGGTGAATGCCATAATTCATTCCTTTTCATGGCTGAGTAGTATTCCATCACATATATATGTGTGTGTGTGTGTGTGTGTGTGTGTGTGTGTGTGTGAGAAACTGGATTCACATATATATATATATATATATGTGAATATGTGGAGATATATATATGTGAAACTGTGGATATATATATCACAGTTTCTCTATCCACTTTATCCACTCATTGGTTGATGAGTATTTCAGTTGGTTTCTTATATAGAGAGAGAGATCACAGTTTCTTTATCCACTTGTTGACTGATGGATATTTCAGTTGGTTCATATATATACATATATCACAGTTTCTTTATTCACTTGTTGATTGATGGATATTTCAGTTGGTTCCACATTTTCATGATTGCAAATTGTGCTGCTGTAAACATGAGTGTGCAAGTATCTTTTTCATATAATGATTTCTTTTCCTCTGGGTAGATGCCCAATATTGGGATTGCTGGATCAAACTGTAGCTCTACTTTTAGTTCTTTAAGGAATCTCCACACCGTTTTCCATAGTAGTTGTACTACTTTACATTCCCACCAGGAGTGTAGAAGTGTTCCCTGTTTACCATATCTACATCAACATCTACTGGTTTTTTACTTTTTTGATTATGGCCATTCTTGCAGGGGTAAGGTGATACCACATTTTGGTTTTGATTTGCATTTCACTAATTATTAGTAATGTTGAGCATTTTTTCATATTTGTTGGCCATTTGTATATCCTCTTTTGAGAATTGTCTATTCATTGCTAATTTGTTTGAATTCACTGTAGATTCTGGATATTAGTCCTTTGTTAGATAAATAGATTGTGAAGATTTTCTCCCACTCTGTGGGTTGTCTGTTTACTCTTCTGACTGTTCCTTTTGACTTGCAAAAGCTGTTTAGTTTAATTAGGTCCCAGCTATTTATCATGTTTTTTATTGCATTTGCTTTTGCATTATTGGTCATGAAATCCTTGCCTAAGCCAGTGTCTAGAAGGGTTTTTCCAATGGTGTCTTCTAGAATTTTTATAGTTTCAGATCTTAGACTTAAGTCCTTGATCCATCTTGAGTTGATTTTTGTACAATGCAAGAGATAGTGATCCAGTTTCACTCTCCTACATGTGGCTTCCCAAGTATTTCAGCATCGTTTGTTGAATAGGGTGTCCTTTCCCCACTTCATGTTTTTATTTGCTTTGTTGAAGATCAGTTGACTATAAGCATTAGGATTTATTTTTGGATTCTCTATTATGTTCCATTGGTCTATGTGCCTATTTTTATGCCAGTACCATGCTATTTTGGCATCAATGGCTTTATAGTATAGTTTGAAATCATATAATGTGATGCTTCCAGATTTGTTCTTTTGCTTATTTTGCTTTGGCTATGTGGGCTCTTTTTTGGTTCCTTATGAATTTCAGGATTGTTTTTTCTAATTCTGTGAACAATGATGGTGGCATTTTGATGGGAATTGTGTTACATTTGTAGATTGTTTTTGGCAGTATGGTCATTTTCACAATATTTATGCTACCCATCCATGAGCATGGGATGTGTTTCCATTTGCTTGTGCCATCTATGATTTCTTTCAGCAGTGTTTTGTAGTTTTCCTTGTAGATGTCTTGCACCTCCTTGGTTAGGTATATTTGTAAGTTTTTCTTTTCTTTTCTTTTTTTTTTTTTTTTTTTTTTTTTTTTTGCAGCTTTTGTAAAAGGGGTTGAGTTCTTGATTTGATTCTCAGCTTGGTTACCGTTGGTGTATAGAAGAGCTACTGATTTGTGTACTTTGATTTTGTAACCGGAAACTTTGCTAAATTCTTTTATCAGTTCAAGGAGCTTTCTGGAGGAGTGTTTAGGGTTCTCTAGGTAAACAATCACATCATCAGCAAACAGCAACAGTTTGACTTCCTCCTTACCAATTTGAATGGCCTTTATTGCTTTCTCTTGTCTGATTGCTCTGGCTGGGACTTCCAGTACTATGTTAAAGAGGAGTAGTGAGCATGGGCATCCTTGTCTTGTTCCAGTTCTCAGAGGAAATGCTTTCAACTTTTCCCATTCAGTATTTTGTTGGCTGTGGGTTTATCGTAGATGACTTTGATTACATTGAGGTGTGTCCTTTGTATGCCAATTTTGCTGAGAGTTATAATCATAAAGGGATGCTGGATTTTGTCAAATGCTTTTTCTACATCAATTGTGATGATCATGTGATTTTAGTTTTCAATTCTGTTTATGTGGCGTATCACATTTATTGACTTGAATATGTTAAACCATTTCTGGTATGAAATCCACTTCATCAAGGTGGATTATCTTTTTTATATGTTGTTGGCTTTGCTTAGCTAGTATTTTGTTAAGGATTTTAGCATCTATGTTCATCAGGGATGTTGGTCTGTAGTTTTCTTTTTTGATTATGTCCTGTCCTGGCTTTGGTACTAGGGCAATACTGGCTTCGTAGAATGATTTAGGGAGGTTTCCCTCTTTATCTTGTGGAATAGTGTAAATAGGATTAGTGCCAATTATTCTTTGAATGTCTGGGAGAATTCTTCTGTGAATCTGTCTGGTACTGGACTTTTGTTGTGTTGGTAATTTTTAAATTACCATTTCAATCTTACTGCTTGTCATTGGTCTGTTCATAGTATCAAACTCTTCCTGATTTAAGCTAGGAAGTTTGTATCTTTCCAGCAATTTATCCATCTCCTCTAAGTTTTCTAGTTTATGTGCATAAAGGTGTTCATGGTAGCCTTGAATAATCATTTGTATTTCTGTGGTGTCAGTTGTAATATATCCTGTTTTGTTTCTAATTGAGCTTATTTGAATTTCCTCTTTTCTTGGTTAATCTTGCTAATGGTCTATCAATGTTATTTATCTTTTAAAAGAATCAGGTTTTTGTTTCATTTCTCTTTTGTGTTTTTTGTTTGTTTGTTTCAATTTCATTTAGTTCTGCTCTGATCTTGGTTATTTCCTTTCTTCTTCTGGGTTTGGGTTTGGCTTGTCCTTGTTTCTCTAGTTCCTTGAGGTGTGACCTTAGACTGTCTGTTTGTATTCCTTCAAACTTTTTGATATAGGCGTTTAGGGCTATGAACTTTCCTCTTAGCACCGCCTTTGCTGTATTCCAGAGGTTTTGATAGGTTATTTCACTATTATCATTCAGTTCAAAGAATTTTTTAATTTCAATGAATTTCCAGGTTATTTAATTTCCATGATTTTGAAGGTTCCTTCTGGAGTTGATTTCCAGTTTTATTCCACTGTGGTCTGAGCGAGTACTTGATATAATTACAATTTTCTTGAATTTATTGAGGTTAGTTTTGTGGCCTATCATATTTTCTATCCTGGAGAAAGTTCCATATGCTGTAGAATAGATGTATATTCTGTAGTTGTTGGGTAGAATGTTCTGTAAATCTCTGTTAAGTCTATTTTTCCAGGGTATAGTTTAAATCCATTGTTTCTTTGTTGGTTTCTGTCAATCCATTGTTTCTTTGTTGGCTTTCTGTCTTGATGGCCTGTCTAGTGCTGTCAGTGGAGTACTGAAGTCCCCCTCTATTACTGTGTTGCTATTTATCTCATTTCTAAGGTCTATTAGTAATTGTTTTATAAATTTAGAAGCTCCAGTGTTAGGTGCATATATATTTAGGATTGTGGTATTTTCCTATTGGACAAGGCCTTTTATCATTATATAATGTCCTTCTTTGTCTTTTTAAACTGCTGTTGTTTTACAGTTTTGTTTTGTCTGATCTAAGAATAACTACCCCTGATTGCTTTTGTTGTCCATTGCATGAAATGTCTTTTTTCATCCCTTTACCTTAAGTTTATGTGAGTCCTTATGTGTTAGGTGTGTCTCTTGAAGGCATTATATCGTTGGTTAGTGAATTCTTATTTATTCTACAATTCCATATCTTTTAAGTGGAGCATTTATGTCATTTACATTCAACTTTAGCATGGAAATTTGAGGTCTCATTCCATTCATTGTGCTATTTGTTGCCTGTATACCTTAATTTTGTTTTGTTGTTGCATTTTGTTTTGTAGGTCTTGTAAAATTTATGCCTTAAAGAAGTTCTGTTTTGATGTGTTTCCAGGATTTATTTCAAGATTTAGAGCCCCCTTTAGCAGTTCTTGTATTGCTGGCTTGGTACTGGCAAATTCTCTCAGCCTTTGTTTGCCTGAAAAAGAATATCCTTCCTTCACTTAAGAAGCTTAGTTTCGCTGGGTACAAAATTATTTGCTGATAATTGTTTGGTTTGAGGAGGCTGAAGATAGGGCCCCAATCCATTGTAGCTTGTAGGGTTTCTGCTGAGAAATCTGCTATTAATCTGACAGATTTTCCTTAATAGGCTATCTGTTGCTTTTTCCTCACAATTCTTAAGATTCTTTCGTTTATCTTAACTTTAAATAACCTGATGACAATGTGCCTTTGTATACCCATAGCTTAGCTCCCACTTATAAGTGAGAACATGTGATATTTGGTTTTCCATTCCTCAGTTACTTCACTTGGAATAATGACCTCCAGTTCCATTTAAGTTGCTGCAAAAGATAATTCATTCTTTTTATAGCTGAGTAATATTCCATAACATATATATCTCACATCTTCTTTATCCACTCATTAGTTGATAGGCACTTAGGTTGACTCCATAGCTTTGTAATTGTGAATTGTGCTACAAAGAACATGCAAATATAAGTGTCTTTTTGATATAATGACTTCTTTTCCTTTGGGTAGATAACCAGTAGTGGGATTGCTGGATTGAACAGTAGATCCACTTTTACTTCTTTGACAAATCTCCATACTATTTTCCTTAGATGTTGTACTAGTTTATATTTCCACCAACAGTATATAACTATTCCCTTTTCACCACATCTATTGTGTCAACATCTATTGATTTTTTGACTTTTTAATTGTCTGTTGTGGCTGTAGTAAGATAATATCTCATGTGAAAAACACATCAATGATATAGTGGACATTGGAGAATCGAAAGTGGGCAGGGTGGGGGTGTCAAGGATGAACAACTACCTGCTGAATACAATGTATACTGTTAGGGTGATGGTGAGAGGTGAAGCCAGCTGGACTTTCTGGGTCGAGTGGGGACTTGGAGAACTTTTCTGTCTAGCTAAAGGTTTGTAAATGCACCAATCAGCACTCTGTAAAACACACCAATCAGTGCTCTGTGTCTAGCTAAAGGTTTGTAAATGAACCACGCACACAAATCAGCTGCTCTGTGCTAGCGTATAATGGTTTGGTAAAGTGAACCCCAATGCAGCACTTGGCTGTACAAACCCACACCTTAACCAGCACTCTATGTCTCGCTAAAGGTTTGTAAACGCACCAATCGCCACACTGTGAAAACACACCAATCAGCGCTCTGTGTCTAGCTAAAGGTTTGTAAACACACCAATCAGCACTCTGTAAAAACGGACCAATCAGCACTCTGTAAAATGGACCAATCAGCAGGATGTGGGCGGGGCCAAATAAGGGAATAAAAGCCGGCCACCCGGAGCCAGCAGGGGCAACCCGATGGGGTTGTATGCAATGCTGTGGGATCTCAGTTCCTTGGCTCTTAGCAATAAATCTTGCTGCTGCTCACTCTGGGTCTGCACTACCTTTATGAGCTGTAACACCAGAAAGGTCTGCAGCACCTTCATGAGCTGTAACACTCACCAAAAAGGTCTGCAGCTTTACTCCTGAAGCCAGTAAGACCATGAACCCACCAGGAAGAACAAATAACTCTGGACGCGCCACATTTATGAACTGTAACACTCACTGCGAGGGTCCAAGGCTTGATTCTTGAAGTCAGCAAGACCAAGAACCCACCAGAAGGAACCAATTCCAGACACAATGGGTACACTAAAAGCCCAGACTTTACCAGTCTAAAATTACCACTTGTACTCCTAAAGCTACTGAAATAATTTTTTTTTTTAAATTCCTATTTTCTTGATGCCATTGTCAATGGGATTGTTTTCTTACTGTTTTTCCAGATAGTCTTTTGTTACTGTACAAAAAACCAACTGATTATATGCTCATTTTGTATCCTTTAATTTTGATTAATTAATTTAAAAGTTTTGCTGGGTATGGTGGCTTATGCCTGTAATCTCAGCACTTTAGGAGGCGAAGGTGGGTGAATTTGAGACCAGTTTGGCCAACATGGAGTAACCCTATCTCTACTAAAAATACAAAAAATTAGCCAGGTGTAGTGGTGGGCACCTGTAATCCCAGCTACTTGGGAGGCTGAGGCAGGAGTATCACTTGAACCCAGGAGGCAGAGGTTGTGGTGAGCCAAGATCTCACCACTGCACTCCATCCTGGGCTACAGAGCGAAACTCCATCTCAAAAATAAATAAATAAATAAATAAATAAATAAATAAATAAATAAATATTCTAACATTTTTTGTTGGAGTCTTTAGGGTTTTCTATATATAAGAAATATTTTACTTTACCTTTTTTCATTGGATGAAATTTATTATTTTTTTTCTCACCTAATTTCTCTGGCTAAGACTTGCAGTAAAACTCGCAGGAGTGGACATATTATTCTTATTTCATATCTTAGATGAAAAGCAGGCTTTTCACCATCATGATGTTAGCTGTGGGCTTGTTATGTATGGCCTTTATTGTGTTGAAGTACATTCCTTCTACACATAATTTACTGGTATTTTTTATGATAAAAGAATGTTGAATTTTGGCAAATCCTTTTTCTGCACCTATTGTGATGATCATGTAGTTTTCTTCTTCATTCTGTTAATACAATATATTATATTTAATGATTTGCATAAGTTGAACTATCTTTGCATCCGAAGGATAAATCCTACTTTATCACTGTGACTTAATCTTGTAATGTGCCATTGAATTCAGTTTGCTAGTGTTTTGTAGAGGATTTTTGCATCTAGGTTCATCAGGGATACTGACCTATAATTTCCTCCCTCCATCCCTCCCTTCTTTCTCTTTCTTTCTTTCTTTTCCTTCCTTTCTCTTTCTTTCTTTCTTTTCCTTCCTTTCTTTCTCTTCCTTTCTTTCCCTTCCTTCCTTCCTTCCTCCCTTTATTTTCTTTTTTCTTTCTTTCTCTTTCTCTCTTTCTGTCTTCCTTTCTCTCTTTCTTTCTCCCTTCCCTTCTCTTCCTTTCTTTCTCTCCTTCTTTCTCTCTCTCTCTCTCTCTCTCTCTCTCTCTCTCTCTCTCTCCTCTCCTCTCCTCTCCTCTCCTCTCCTCTCCTTCTCCCCTTCTCTCTTTCTCTCTTTCTTTCCCTTCTTTCTTCTACTGCCCTTGTCTAGGTTTGGTGTGAGAGTAATGCTAGCCTCATAAATTGAGTTTATAAGTGTTCCTGCCTCTTCAATTTTTTTGGAAGAATTCGGTATTGAGTTTTTAAATATTTGGTAGAATTTCCTAGTAAAGCCATCAGCGCCTGCTTTTTGTTGTTTTTGTTGTTGGTGGTGGCGGTGGTGGTAGATTTCTGACTCATTCTCTTTACTTGTTATTGGTCTCCAAATTTTTTCTTTTCTCATGATTTAGACTTGGTAGTTTATATGTGTCTAGGAATTTATTTCTTCTAGGTTATCTAATGTGTTGGTGTATAATTGTTCATGGTAATCTCTTATAACCTTTTGTATTTCTGTGATATCAGCTGTGATGTTTCCTCTTTTAGTTCTGATTTTATTTACTTGAGTCTTTTCTCTTTTTGTACTTAGTCTACATAAAGTTTCATCAACATCATCTCTTCAAACACCAGCTATTAGTTTTGTTAATCTTTTCCACTGTTTTTCTAGAATTTATTTCATTTACTTCTATTCTGAGATTTGTTATTTCCTTCCTTTTACTAATTATGTACTTAGTTTTTTCTTCTCTTTCTAGTGACTTAAAGTGTAAAGTTACATTGTTTCTTGAGATCTTTTTTTTTTTTTTTTTTTTTTTTTTTTTTTTGTGCTTTAATTGTTAACTTTACTGT
>NW_016806375.1:2692886-2704565 GCF_001698545.2 Rhinopithecus bieti | reverse complement strand
GTATTGTGGTGGGAGTTACCCGATTTTCCAGGTGTTGTGGGCCTAAGTTCCCCTGGCTAGGAAAACGGATCCCCTTCCCCCTTGCGCTTCCAGGTGAGGCGATGCCTCGCCCTGCTTCAGCTCTCGCTGGTCAGGCTGCAGCAGCTGACCAGCACCGATTGTCCGGCACTCCCTAGTGAGATGACCCCAGTACCTCAGTTGAAAATGCAGAAATCACCGGTCTTCTGTGTCGCTCGCGCTGGGAGTTGGAGACTGGAGCTGTTCCCATTCGGCCATCTTGCTCCGCCCCTTTTTTTTTCTTAATGAAGGCATTTGTTACTACAAACTTCTCTCTTAGAACTACTTTGGTGCGTCTTGAATTTTTTTGTTTGTTTGTTTTTTGAGATGGAGTCTCGCTTTGTTGCCCAGGCTGGAGTGCAGTGGTGCAATCTCAGCTCACTGCAATCTTTGCCTCCTAGGTTCAAGCACTTCTCTGACTCATCTTTCCTAGTAGCTGGGATTACAGGTGCCCACCACCACACCCAGCTAATTTTTTTTTGTATTTTTAGTAGAGACGGGATTTCACCATCTTGGACAGGCTGGTTTTGAACTCCTGACCTTGTGATCCACCCGCCTCGGCCTCCCAAAGTGCTGGGATTACAGGTGTGAGCCACTGCGCCTGGCCCATCTTGAAAGTTTTGATGTTTCTGTTTGTCACAAGATTTTGAAGTTTTAATTGACATATAACAAGTGTACATATTTATGGGGCACATAGTGATGTTTTGATACATATAATGTATGGTGATCATATCAGGATAATTAGCATAACTATCATCTCAAACACTTATCATTTATTTGTTAAAAATATTTAATATTTTCCTTTCAGCTATTTGAAACTATATATTACTGTTAACTATAGTCATCATACATATATGTAGTATTCTATATATGACATACATAAGCATACATATGTCACACATACAATACTAACTTTTTTATTGAGCTATAATTTTGTCTCCTTTAATAAATCTCTCCCTATTCCTCCCATTTTCCTACTAGTCACAGCATCTAGTATCTTCTGTTCTATCTTCTACTTCATATATATATATATGTGTGTGTGTGTGTATAAATATATATATACTTTAAGTTCTAGGGAACATTAAAAAAATAAAAAACCTAGATGATGCATTGATAGGTGCACCAAACCACCGCAGGACCTGTATACCTATGTAACGAACCTGCACTTTCTGCACATGTATCCCAGCACTTAAAGTAAAATTAAAAAATAATAATAATAATATTAAAACCCAAAAGATTATGACCTCTGATGTATGCTTTAGACAATAGCTCAATTTACCACTTGATATCACAGAAAATACATTAAATAAAAATGTATACTACAACCTAACAAAAACAAAAAAGAGAAATGTCTGTTCAGCTTCTTTGCCCTTTAATTTTCCTTTTTTTTTTTGACGCATAGATTGGGAAAGTATAGTTGACTACCAATGGCACATTACAAGATTAATTTCCACTATTTGCACATTTTCAAGTTTTTCTCCTGTTATTTATTTCTAGTTATGTAACACCTGGTACATAACTAGAAATTGTATGATTTTGATTTTGTATGATTTTTTTGATTTTGTATGATTTTTTTTGAATTGTATGATTATGATTTTGATTTTTCTAATATGTATATATATACAAATATACACATACATATATGTATACAAAACACCCATAGTCAATTGTTATATCCTCTTGATTACTCTCTTTATCCTTATATAATGACCTTCTTTGTCTGTTCTGACAGTTTTTGACTCAGAGTCTATTTTTTTTTTTTCTCATATAAGTATAGCCACTTTTTCTCTCTTTTAATTGCCATTTGCATGGAATACCTTTTCCGGTCTCTTCACTTTCGGCCTACCTATGTCCTTAAAGCTAATGTGAGTTTCTTTTGGTAGCATATTTTGGATTTTGTTTTCTTAATCCATTCTACTTTATTTCTTTTATTGGGGATAATACATTTACATTTTACATAATTATTGACAGATGACTTTAATATTACCACTTTGTTTGTTTGTTTTCTGGTTGTTTTATATGTTTTTTTGCTCCTTTCTCCCTCTCTTGCTATCTTTCCTTGTGATTTGATTTTTTTTTTTTTTTTTTGCACTGGTATGCTCTGATTTCTTTTTCTTAATCTTTCGTATATCTAGTATAGGTTATCTTTTTTCCTTTTTGGTTACCATTAGGTTAAAATAAAACATCATATAGTTGTAACAGTCTATTTTAAGCTGATAACAACTTAACTTTAACCACATATAAAAACTGAACACCTTACCTTTTCCTCCCAATATTGTATGGCTTTTTTATGTGTGTTTGTTTTTAGACAGGGTCTCACTTTGTCACCCAGGCTGGAGTACAATGGCACAAATATGGCTCACTGCATCCTGGATCTGCTGTGCTCAAGCAATCCTCATCACACCTCAGCCTCCCTTACTATCTGGGACCACAGGCATGCACCACCACACCCAGCTAATTAAAAAAAAAAAAATGTAGAGATGGGGACTCATCATGTTGCCCAGGCTGGTCTTGAACTCCTGGGTTCAAGTGATCCTCCTGCTTTGGCTTCCCAAAGTGCTAAGATTACAAGTGTGAGTCACTATGCCTGATCCATGTTATGTTATTGATGTTACAATTTATGTGTTGTTATATTCTATATTAATAATTGTTTAGTTAGTTATAATTATTTTATTTTTAACTTTTATACTAGAGTTAGGGGTGCTTTACACACTACAATTACAGTATTACATTATCCTGAATGAGAATATTTTTACCTTTACAGTGAGCTTTATGCTTTTATATGTTTTTGTATAGTTAGTTAATGTCCTCTCTTTTCAATTTGAAGAAGTCCCTTTAGTATTTCTTGCAAGGCAAATATAGTGGTGATAAATTTCCTCAGCTTTTGTTTGTATGGAAAAGTCTTTATTTCTTCCTCAGTTCTGAAAGACAGCTTTGCCAGATATTCTTGGTTGGTGTTTATTTGTTGTTGTTTGTTTTTTGTTTTTTCCTTTCAGTACTTGGAATATATCATCCACTCTCTCCTGGCTTGCAAAGTTTTGCTAAGAAATCTGCTGATGGTCTTATTACTCCCATCTGTCTTAGTCCATTTAGTGTTGCTATAAAGGAATTATTTAGACTGGGTAATCCATTATTTAAAAAAATTATTTCACTCATTGTTCTGCAGGATATACAAGAAACGTGGTGCTGGCATCTGTATCTAGTGTGGCCTTTGCCTGCTTCCACTCATGGCAGAAGAAGGAGAGCTGGTGTGTGCAGAGATCAGGTGGTGAGAAAGGAAGAAAAAGAGAGAGAAGGGAGGTGGCAGCCTCTTTTTAACAACCAGCTTTAGTGGAAACAAATAGAATGAGAACTCACTCCTTGTCATGAGGATAGCACCAAACTATTCATGACAGCTCCACCTCCATGACTCAAATATTTCCTATTAGGCCCCACCTCCAATACTGAAAATCAAATTTCAACATGAGGTTCGGGGAGACAAGCATCCAAACTATAGCACCTTATATGTGGCAAATTGCTTTTATCTTGTTGCTCTCAAAATTTGCTTTGCCTTTGATTTTTTGAGAATTTGATTATGTCTCTGTGAATATTTCTTTATGGTTGATCTATTTGAAGTTCTCTGGGATCCAGATGTTTATTTCCCTCAAGATTTGTGAAGTTCTCTGTCATAATTTCTTTTTTTTTTTTTTTTTTTTTTTTTTGAGATGGAGTCTTGCTCTGCCGCCCAGGCTGGAGTGCAGTGGCCGGCTCTCAGCTCACTGCAAGCTCCGCCTCCCGGGTTCACGCCATTCTCCTGTCTCAGCCTCCCGAGTAGCTGGGACTACAGGCGCCCGCCTCGTCGCCCGGCTAGTTTTTTGTATTTTTTAGTAGAGACGGGGTTTCACCGTATTAGCCAGGATGGTCTCGATCTCCTGACCTCGTGATCCACCCGTCTCGGCCTCCCAAAGTGCTGGGATTACAGGCTTGAGCCACCGCGCCCGGCCTCATAATTTCTTTAAAAACGTTCTCTTCCTTTTTCTCTTGCTCCACTACCTCTGGGATTCCCATAATGCATATATCAGTTTGCTTGATGGTATTCCATAACAACCATAGGCTATCTTCACTCTTTTTTATTCTATTTATTTATTTTATTCCTCTGACTAATTTCAAATGATCTGTCTTGAAGTTTACTGATTCTTTCTTCTGCCTGTTCAGGTCTGCCATCAAAGCATTCTATAACATTTTTCAGTTCAGTCATTATCTTATCTTCTAGAATTTCTATTTGAGTAGTTTTTATGGCTTTTGTCTCTTTGTTAATCTTTTCATTTTCTCTTATATTGTTTTTCTGATATAATTTAGTTGTCTATCTGTGTTCTCTTGTATCTTTCTGAGCTTCTTTAAGATACTTATTTTGAAGTTTTTGTCACCATTATAGATCTTCATGACTTTAAGGTCAGTTCCTGGTACTTCATTTTGTTCCTTTGGTGGTATCATGGTTCCCTGATCATTCCTATTTCTTATGGAACCGCATTGGTACCTGCACATATGAAAAAGGAGACCTCTTACAGACTTGCCTGAGCAGCGAACTCCCTATACCAGACTGGTCTTGGAAGGGAAAGAGATCCGGGTGAGTCAGCTGTTGGTGTCCATTGGTGGGTTTATTGCTGAATTCCCTGAGTGGGCCAGCCTGTTGCTCGGGTTCACTAAGGTAAGACTGGAACTTGAGTCTGCATGTGGGCCTGATGCCTGGGTTGGTGGGGATGGGCCTGGAGCATGGTTCCATGGAAACAGGCCCAGAGCTTGTGTTTGCAGGGGCTAATATGAAGTCCAGGTCACTTGGGGCCAGCCTGGCACTGGAATAGGCCTGTAGCCTGAGTCCACAGGAGCAGGCTTAAATCTTAGGTCTTCAGGGCCCAGCCTGGAGCCTAGAATCACATAAGCCAGTTTGGCGCTAGGGTTCACTTTAAAGTCTGTGTTAAAGTCAGGTGCTTCCTTTACTCTCCTTTCCCCAAGAAGGCATTTCTCTCCAGGCTGCACTGCCTAGGCCTGATGGAGGAGTGGCACCAGTAATGTAAAACTATCCATGCTATCATCTTCAATGACTCATTTCTTATTTCTGTGTTCCAGGTACTGTAATCTCTTATCTGGACTCCTTAGCTCTTGTAAAGGTGTCTTCATGCATGGATGGTTGTTCAAATTGATGTTTCTGTGAAGGGATAAACACTAGAGACTTCTTTTCTACATCTTGCTGATGTCACTCCTTTCAATACATGCTATTTGATAATTGGTGTTAGTGTTATTTTCACTATTCTCCCTCATTGGAAAATGAGACCTTCACAAAAAAGCTAATAAGGGGCAAATCTGAATGACCCTGTAAAACTCATACCCTTCTCGTTTTGATAGCTTTACAAGATTGAGCTCAGCAGGTCTAGGTTATCTCCCAAGTCTTTCTCATTGCAACAGGGAACTCTTCTACCAGAAAGCTTCCATTGTTATACAGATGCAGTGGTGTGGTAATAAATGAGCCCTCAAAAAAAAAAAGAAAAATTCCCTGATTTGTGGTATGCCGATTCTGAGGTATCAACGTTCTCACTGTGGCCAATATCAAGCTAACAACGTAAAGTCACTGAAAGCACTGCTGGGAAGACACAAACATAATTGGCTTCTCTGATGCAATACAAGACTGCTCTAGCAAACTGTTGAAATAGTCTCATACATGTTCCCTGCCCTGTACACATAACTAGGTAGAGCATATGCCATCTCCTCTTCTCTGTTTTAGGTTGTTGACCACGATGTCTATAAAAAAAAAAAACAAAACCAAAAAAGCTGTGCCTGGCCCATTCGTTGGGAAATGAGAGTTCAAGAGATTGCATTCACTCTATTACTTCTACATTTTCCCCCATTAAATATTATGCTATATTTGCACTGCATGGCAATAATGGCATGTGACCATGAGTCCTTTGCATGACAAAAGTAATGTCTGACACAAAGAACACTGGAGTTTTAAACATTGAAGTCATATATTTGAGGACGCTATAGATGAGATCCTTTAATCATAATCTTAAGAAGTAGATGAACACCTACTTTACTTCCCAATCATCACACTTTATAAGCTGGAAGCTTGTAAAGCATTTCTGGAGAACTTGATTTTCAGCTATAAATCACATTAGTGTCTTGGTTTCCTATATTTAAAATGACCTCTAGTGTTGTCTTTAAGGACACTGGCAGTTCTGACATTTCTGAATGCTGACCCATATTCAAGGCATTGCTCTGGTTCGCTGAACCTTTTCTCAAGAGATCCATTTTATTTTAAACATAGAAAAAGCATACCTAGGAACTGTAAAGGCTAAGGCATTGAATGAAGACCTTTTGTTGTTCTTGTCACTGATTAAATGCATTTGGGAAGAATAGTCTATCAAGAAAATTATTAGCTTTTGTACAAACTTGAAATGCAGAGTAGTAAAAATCTGTCAGATGCAGAACTTTATTGTGCCTTAATCTATACCTTAGTCGATATTCATTAAATGGGTCTCTCACTGTTAGCAAGTGTGTTCTACCTTGGCACGAATAACTTTTAATTCATTTAACCCAACATTTCCTTTAGCTGCAAGTGATTGCCTTTGGCTATAGGCATTTTTGAAAAGAGCACCAGGGCATGTTTCTTGCCTGATTTAAATCTAAACTTATTTCAAGTTCTCCCCCTCACAGGTTAAATTGCCTCTCAGCTACCTTTGAACTCTTCATATCCGCAGGTCCATTCCTGTCAATTGTGTTGTCAGATGTCCTTCCAGGATTGGAAGAGGATGGAGAACTTAGGGGCAGATAGTATAGAGATCTGGACTCTAGACAGAACATCTAGTTTCCATGGACAGTTAATCAAATCATCAGGGGCCCTTCTAAGAAAAGATGGTATGGAACTGGATGGTCTCTAATGCCCTAGCCAGCAGTCACATTCTGTAAACTTCTAGAGCTTAGGCAGAGGTAATGGATACAGAAAGAATTCTGGATATCTGCTTCCCTAGATAATAGTACAGTAAAGTATAATATACCCTAGGTACAACTGTAAGGAAAATCATACTCAAAATAGATGGGATGTTTGATAAGTTCTGGGGATTGGAGTTATGAGGAGAGAAGTAGAAGAATAATAGGATTTGAAATCAGAGAACCAAGATTCCAATGCTAGCGAGGCTGTTGTTTTGCTGTGTGTGACAGTATACATTTGTTTTCTCATCTGCAAATGGGTACAATAGCATCTAGAGATGTGTTATCTCACTCACTACTCATTATACCCCATGCAAACTAATATTCCGTTTTTTCTGATGAGGACACTGAGGCTAAGAGAGCTCACATATTTGTTCACATTTTTGCAGCTTACAAGTGCCAGACTTGCAAACTGAGCCTTAGTCGGAAACCAGTCAGTGTTCTTAACCACTCTCTACATAAGCCTTCATTCAGTACTCCAAAGTTAGAAAAATTTAATTAGTTCTGGCAAATCAAATGCTGTTTTCCACAGCTTGACTAGAACTTTCTTGTTAGTTTAATCATTATTTGCAATTGATCCTCAAGAAGCAACAATTGTGTTCAGTTTAAGCTTTTTCAACATTCTTCATTGTCATGCCATTTTAAAAAAACTTTTTATGCTGAGGAAGGTTTTGTGATTTTCAAGGGAAATATGTAGAAAAGTAAAAAACAACAAAAATAAAAGATGTGGAGGCATTTACAGTGCAGGTAATTGGTCCTTATTTTGTGTGCTCTCAGGTTATGTGTTTGTAGATTGAGCATATTGCTTCATGTTCCATCTGAATAATAGGCTAGAGTAATGCTGAGAGTGTCACATTTTTCTGAGTGACTGACCATAACACTAGTCCTTCATTTCTAATGACAATGGAGAATGTTTACTGGATGCATTCCCACACATTATTTCATTTTACCCTTATTACAATCCTGTGGGGGTAAATGCTACTATTGCAACCATTTTCAGATGAGAAAACAAAACTGTACTGTCACATACAACAAAACAATGGCCTCACCAGCATTGGAATCTTGGTTCTCTGATTTCAAATCCTATTTTTATTCTTTACCACTCATAATTCAAAATCCAAAATATCCAAACACTTGGGACCTTGTAATAACGACTTTGTGTTAATTTGATATTTTTTCCGTTACCTTCTTTTAAACTTCCATTTGGTTTTTCCTTGTATACAAAAGTAGTAAAGCTAAGACACACTAATTTGATCATATTCTTCCTCCCCACCCCACAGTACTAAATTAGAAAAAAAAATTATTTCTGCAGGAAGGTCATAAAAAGCAGGAACAGAGCTTTTCAGATTAGAACACAGTAAATTTAGGGTTGAATCTCATTATAGTCCAATACCTTGGAATAGAATGTTTTCCACAGTCAAGCTGTTCTCTCTTCTAGTGGCTTGCTGAACTACTTGGAAGTCACCAAGAGAAAGAGCAGCTCATATTTCTGATAAACTGGGGACAAAAGTACAGTTGTTGGACTTTAGACAACTTAGCTAGACTTAAGTTGCAAGAGTTATCTGCTGGGTAGTCATAATGTATTCTATTTTCTTTTATGTGTTAAACTGCATTTAATAAAATATATAATCTTTATTGAATATGAATTAATTCAAGTAGTCATCATTAAAAAAAGAACTCTAAGTAGGTATTGTTATTATCCCCATTTCACAGACAGAAAAACTGAGACAAGTCAGTATAGACAGAGTCTTTGGGCAGATGTGAGAAACCCTAAAATATCTCACTCTGTTCTCTTACCCTCAGTGAATTTCCACATCTGAAACATGAAATTAATAACATAATCCAATACTACATTGGGTAGTATGGGACCTGCCAAATAAATCAATTATTTCTCTAGTTTCTTTCTACAAAAGAAATCGATTATTTCAAGAAGCTAGTCTAATTTTAGAGAGAAGCTTTTCACATGTAAAGAAAAAAGAAAGAAAAGATAAATTTTACCATAAAATAGAAATGAATTAAAATGCAATCAGCAATCAAAATGCATGAAAAAGACAAGAGGCGCTGTGTACTATATTACCCACCTGTAGACATAAGGGTTCTGAGTCCTGCAGTAAAGAAAACTATTGACCTTTGCTCAGTTTAGAGTTACACTAAGTATTTCATGGATTTAGTTAGTATGGCGGGTTTAAAACACAACTTTTCAAACCCACCTAGGGTACTAGTACCCTAAATGAGAGATAGAAAAGAATCTACAATTAATTAAGCATTGATTCTCTTCAAAGATCACTTCTGAAGCTCAGTAACTGAACACACAGCTTTTCATTTCTATTTCTTCCCTTGGAACATGATTTGTTGCAATTTGATTGTGCCTTTCTGATGATGCCACATCACCATGTCTTAATTAACAAACATACAGGATAATTCTGTGCCTGTCTCCTGATGAGAATCCAGAAGACAAGATGAGAAGATCCAAGGGAGTAAAAGATATAAATTGCCAACTCCTAAACTGATGTCATCAGTGTGTGGCTGAGGTTGATGAAGAATCATTATTCTCCTGTTACTGGCCTCCTGGGGATCAATTAATTCAGCATTTCGCAGGTATCCTAGACAAGAGATAGGAGGGAACCCGCAATTAATTAAACATCTATTCCTTTCAAAGATCACTTCTTAAGCTCAATATCTGAGCTAAATAAACTAAAAGGGAATTGTAATAAAAGAAAATAAAATGTAGTTATAATAGGTCTTATGATTATTAATGGATTAGAAATTGAATTCACACTGGCAAACTGAGGTAGAGGGCAAAACCTACCCAGTAAAATCAGCCCCAGTTCCTCCGTCTCTGGATTAGGTGTCCAAGGCAAGGGTTTTAAATTTGGTACTAACATTATTAATTCACTCCGGAAATTTCGAGGGTATCACTCAGTGTCATTTCAGTTATGGCACAGTGAATTCTGAGAGTTTTGTTCCAAACCCTGTGGGCTGTTCTGAGGTTGAAATAAGATCACAAAATAAGATCATGAACATCCTTTAAAAGCTCTGATGGGTTATACTAATGCAAGCGATAAAAGAATGTCCTGAAAATGTCCCTGTATAGACTGAAAATGTGCTTTTTAACTGACAATTATTTTTAAAATTGCTCTTATATTGTTTGGTTAGTGATTGTCTAGTATCTACCATGAATCTGGCTATGTCTGAACATGGAAAATTAAATGGAGCCTCAGAGACACTTACTACTCAGAGATAGCAAGTAAATTGCTGATGGATTAGCACTGATGGCCAGGCCAGTTTATTGAGAATTTGAAGCCACATCTGGGTGTGGCATTAATTAGTATGGTCTGACATGGGCACGTAATTGAGGTAGTAAAGCCTACTTGCTGGCTATATGCCTCCTCTGGCCCTACTTCTTTTAATTAAGTTCTATAATTCAGATGATTGCATATTTCAGGTTTCAGTCTACTTAGGAGAGAGCATTTAATGTTTTCTATGAATTAAATCTCTCTTCATTTGATAGCCTAACATTTCAATACTCTCCTTCATGTCTATTTCTTCAAACTACACAGATGTGCTGTCCTTTACTTGTGCCATGTACTTTCCTGACTGTGCCAATGCTTGAGTTTTTCTTTTATTAATAGTAACAATTAACATTTCTTCAGTGGTTATTGTGTGCTAGGCACTTTCCTAAGTAGTTTACATGTACATCTCATTTAATTATATAAGCTCAATAAAAAACTATAATGACCCCCATTTTACATATGAGAAAACTGAGGGTTCTACATGTTATACAATTTGTTCCAGGAGACACCAATACTTAGTAGCAGTTTAGAATATCCCCCTGCCATGTTCAGTGGTCCTATCATATCTGCCACTTGCTCAATAAAGATTTTCTTGATGTTCCCTACCCACCCTCCCCACCGCAATTTTGTCCTTCTGGTGAGCACCTCGGTAATACATCTGTTCTACTTCCACAACACTTATTCCACTTAACCTTGAGATGTGCAGATCTGTTAATATATGTGCTTATTTTAAAAGTTCTGGTAGGTCATAATAATGCAAGTTAATAATATTAATAATATATGTATTTACAAATAATGTGCCATGCTAGGTGCTGGGTGCTCAAAAGTGAATAAGACACAGTATCTGCCATTGAGTAACTCACAGTCAGGTAGACAGATTAGACATGACAAAAACATGTAATACAGTAGCATAATATATACAACATTTCACACACACAATGCAACTGAAATTCCTGAAAGAAGCAGATGGGAGGATGTAACATCTGAGCTGGGTATTGACAAGAAGGAAACATAGAGGACTCCTAGTTTTTTGGCTTGAGCAGGTGGTCAGAGATGGTATAATACCATTCAAAGAGACACAGTATACAGTAAGATAGAATAGGGCTGAATTATAAGTTTATCTTGGGATATGTTGAGTGTTTGGTATTTTTGAGACATTTAAATGTGACCACCCACTTAATATTTAGATGTACAATTCTGAGGTGCAGATAAAAGTTCTGAGGAAGTTCAGGAGGTTTAGGAGTCAGCATTTGAGTTATTTGAAGCACAGAAGTAAGTAGCTTCACCCAATCACTAGTAAGAGGTGAAAAGCAGTATTACTGACTCTTGTGTAACACATTTCTTCTTAAAAAAAAAAAAAAAAAAAAGG
>NW_016806375.1:2685334-2692603 GCF_001698545.2 Rhinopithecus bieti | reverse complement strand
AAAAAAAAAAAAAAAAAAAGGTAAATTCCATGACCATCCTCTTCCACCAAGAGTTTTTTTCTCTGCTTCCCTAAGGGACTTCTCTTTCTACTTGAGTATTTGCAATACAGGGTGAAGACAGTGAGGCTAGCAGAACAGACCCATGTGAAGCATTAACATTTAAGAGTCAGGCAGAGGAAAATGAGGCAACAAAGGACAGAGAAAGTGGGCCAGTGAAGAATTAAGAAAATCAGAAGAGAGTTGAGTCATGAAAACAAAAGCAGAGAGCAATTCAAGAAGATGGAAGCCATCAATGAATGGGCAATATTGCGAAGTGCTCAAGACTGGTAAGAATATATGTGTTACCCATACATATAATATATTGTGCTATAAATATATTGTATTACATTCATACAATGGGCAATAGCCAGAAATGAGAATGAAGTCATCATTACTATACCCCAAAAAATGAATGAACCTCACAGACATAATGCTGAGTGAAAGACACCAGACACAAAAATGTACATTTTTTGTTTCCATTTATATGAACTTAAAGAAATTAGGGCCATTGTAGAACAAAGAAAATCAGTTAAGTAATGGAAACAAAAGCAGAGAGTAATTCAAGAAGAAGGAAGACATCAATGAATAGGCAAGATTGCAAAGTGGTCAAGACTGATAAGAATATATGTGTACATATGAATTCCTCAGGAGAAAAATATATAATACTAGATGTAAGCATGGAAATGCAATGAGCAATGAAAATAGAAAGTAACAACAATAATAAACAAGATTAATAACAATAAAATAATAAGAACATTAAGAATAATGTATTGTGAAATTCAAAGGGTATATAGAGTGAAAATATATACTTGTATTTTTCTTCTTTTTCTGGTAGTGTGGTAAGTTGCATTTATTGGTTTTCAAATATTTAGTCAACTTTGCTGAAGGTTCCTGTGTGAATGAGAAACAGAGAAAGAGAAAATGAGAGAAAGAAAAGCCATAGACTGATTCTAAAATAATATGAAAACTCAAAGGGATAAGAACAGCCAGTACCATATATTGCACGAAGAAAGTTGCACGATTGACTATAAGTTTCATAATTTGTTACAAGTAACAGTAACTATAAGCATACTGTATTAGCACAAAAATAGAAATAAAGAGACAAGTGGAATAAAATAGTAAGTCCAGAAACAGGCTCTTATACATATGGTTACTTGCTCGATGACAAAGATGGAAGACACTACAATGAAGTAGGGAAATTATGGGCTTTTCAATAAATTATGCTAGATCAATCGGATATCCATGTGGAAAAAATACTTCTTAATTTCTATTTCATGCTATATGGAAAAATTAATTCCAGGTAGAATGTTGATCTAAACAGAAGATGTAAAACAATAAAGCTTTAGAAGATATCATAGAAGATTATCTTAATCACCTCAAGAGGAAAAGGTTTCTCATGAAGAACTATTTCAAATTTAAGAATGTCACTCATCAAAATAAATAAATAAAACAAAACAAAATAAAATTCATGACAAAAGAATAAAATCAAGCCACAAATTTGGAGAATATCTTTGCAACACATTTATATTACAAGGACTCACAACCAGAACACACTAAAACTACTTAAAATCAATGAAAAGTAGAAAAATGACCAAAAAAACACTCACCAAAAAGGATATCGAAATTACCAATAAGCATGAAAAGGAGCTCAATTTTATAATTTATTAAGAAAATGCAAACTAAAACCTCTGTGAGATACCATTACACATCCACCAGAAAGGCTTAAATTAAAAGGACAAAAATCAGGGAGGTGGAGCAGTTGGAACTCTTATACATTGCTGAACCAATACAACTACTTTGGAGAATGCTTTGGTAATATACATTTAAATTGAAAAATGCATACCCTGTTATACTTCTAAATACATGCTCAACAAAATGGTAACTATGTCCACCAAAGGGTATGCAGAATTATTCAAAGCAACAACAATCCTAGTAGCCGAAGCTGGAAACAACACAAATGCCAAATGCCCATCAACAGTAGAATGGATAAATATATCCCATATTCTGTTATATTCATAGAATGGGTAATATTCAGAAGTGAAAATGAAGTAACCATTATTATACCCAACAAAATGAATGAATCTCTCAGATATAATATTGAGTGAAAGAAGACAGACATGAACATATACATTATGTGTTTCCATTTGTATAAAGTTCAAAAACAGGTAAAACTAAATTCTTGTGAAAACCAAAATCATTGTGAAAGATAGGGAATAATGACTGAGACTGGACTTGATGGAGGCTTTGGGGCTGCTTGTAATATTCCATACCCTGATGGCCAGTTTTATGAGTGTATTCATCTTGTACAGATCTATGATAGTGATAACTTATGATCTGTGTATTTTTTTTGAATGTACACTTTCAATTCATTCTTTTAAAAAGAAAAAAACTGAGTTTGATGAAATTGCCTATGTAGAGTCTAGAGAGTGGAAACCTTGACAACTAGCAATATTTACAGCCTGAGCAGATGAGGGGGCATTTGGTAGAGAAATAGGTAGGAAATGTGTATCTATGATCTCTCTCTGATTCATTTCAGCTCTCAGACAACCTAGAACAATGCTTTTATTCATTTATTCATGCACTAATTCCACAAATACTTTTGAGCACTGACCCCATACCAACAATTATGCCAAACTCTGGGGATACAACATTGAACAAAAAAAGATGAATACTACTTTTATGTAGCATTCTACAATGTACGTTAAATTATTATGGGAGGATGAATAAACATAAAGGAATGCTTGAGACTTGCAAGTCTATTTAATTGGTGGACACTTTCTTGTTGTTTATTATATATGGACACAGTCATAGGCTCCTTGAAACCAGACATAAATGTCTAGTTTTCTGCACTGAAATTGGACTTTGTGATTTCTGATTCTGTTATAGATAGAGCTATAAGGTGCATGTTTACCCAATTCTTCAAATACTGTCTGGTTTTGTTCTTTGTGGCATCTTCAAAATATGAAACATTAACACTTCTCTCTGGAAGAAAATGAAAACACCATACAATTCAAACTAAATATCATACAGTAGCTCTCTGCATTCCTCTCTCATAGAAATCTCAATTTTGAGATGAAAGAGTATGAAATTGTGCTTCATGAATACAAATGTAGATAATTACAATAAATGCTCAGCCATCTATTTTTTTAACAAGTTATATTTATGCCTATTCATTTTGAGAGAATCACATATTCCTGTATTTTCCAGCCTCAGTGGCTATGTAAGAGCTCCTTCCAAATCTGTTTTCTAGAGCATCGAAGAGAGTAACATGTTAGTATTTGTGCTTACATATTAATATAGGAACAATAACCTGCGACGGCTTGCTCAGAGGTTAAAGAAATATCCAATGAGGGTTTCATAATTATCATCCTCATTATGCTTTGAGGTTTACAAATTATGGTACAATCTTTCATCTTTATAGTACTTTCAACACCATTCTTTCATTTTTTATATGAAGTAGCTATTTTTATACACATACACACAGACACACACACACTGAGAGAGAGAGAGAGGACTACCATACACACACACACACACACACACACACACACAGAGAGAGAGAGAGAGACACGTGAGATGCTTAACCCAAGGTCACACAGGTAAGTGACACAGATAGCACTGGAACTCATAGCTTTTATTCTTCAAGTCCATTGTTTTTTCTACCACTCCGTGCAATATAAATCTGTCACAGGTTGGGTTTTCCAGGAAGCAGACTCAGAAACAGTTTAATGTACAGGATATTTTACTGGGGAGTGCCCTTAAAATTAACACCTACGAAAGACAAGGGAAGGAATCAGGATTAACAGAGAGATTAGTTAAGCTCTGAAGCAGATATGATGATATCCTTGGCCAGCTCCCTGGGGAACACAAGAACTTCATTTGGCCCATCAGAATTATCCCACCATATCCAGAAATGGCCAGGTTTTTATACCAACCTTGATCAAACCATGGATGCAGGCCGTCAGGGAAGAACATTACATTGGGTGAAGTGACCCTCTATAGCTGACATAATCCCAGTAGCCCAGACCACAAGTCCTCCTTGCAGGGGAAACTGGAGAGCACATTTGTCATCTGATGCTAATCTTACCAATGGCCTAAGCCAAGCCACATTACTCTAGCCTTTCAAACTTCTAACAAGGATGCCTTGGTTTTTATTTCCAAATACTATGGAACTTGTCTGTAGAATTATGTTCCTGTGGCACAAATTAATTTGGAGAACCAAGAAAATACAGACCAAAGTTTATAATCTTGACTCTTCTCTTTAAGCTACATAGTGTCCTGAAAGTTGTCAGAGCTAGAGAGAATGTCTCTCACTTGAGAACCAGAGAATGACCTTCTCTCATCATCTCCGTGGGGGCAAGCTCCCTGGCTTTAGTAGTTTGGAAGAGCGAGAGTTTTTGTCCCAAAGAGTAAGAATATGAATGCATTCTGGAAAACTTATCTCCATGATCAAAGATAGAGTTGTCTCCTCTTCTAAATTACCTGTGGTAGAGCCAGTAGTCAGTCATGAATTAATTGCTTCTTTCTAAAACCTTATTGAAATTTCAACCTCTAGTATCTCTTTAGCATGCATCATGCATTTCCCCATTGATAGAAATAACTTTATTTTATTTATTGTACAAAGTGTCTGAAACTTCTGCTGGAAAATACTGGCCACTATTATTACCATCAAAATCACCATTATAATAACTAATAGTTATTAAAAGCTTTCTATATTTTAAACCTTCAGACAGCCCTCACAACAATATAAATATAGTGGAAGGACATTTATTAGAAGGGTTTGAGATCTTTGGAAGTATAGTGTAGGCAATGGGAAGACCTTGGTTGACACCAAGATAGACATTAGTCACATTCCCCTCCACACACACCTCCCCAACACACATGCACACATACTTTGCTTTTGGTATACTTGGGTAGAAACTGCTCAGTGTGTGTTATTTAATACCATGTTTTGGGTTGGTTGATAAGGTAGAAAATAAGAAATCTAATAAGGGTTTCCTGTGGGGTAGCCCAGTGATGTCACTGGATCTGCTTCAGAGCTCAATTTCCCTCTCTGGCCAATCCCATTGCCTTCCCTTATTTTATACAGGTGCTAATTTTGAGATTGTGCCACCAAAGAGAAACAGGAATAAAAGAATCATATAATAACCTACTATTAGGGAAAAAGAAAGAGCCCTAGTGATGAAATTGAAATAGAATCCAAAACCCATCAATGGAATAAAACCATCTCACCACAAATGGGCACATGGGAGGGATCCTCAAAATATTCCTCTGAATATTGGTAAGTGTTCTTGAAGACTGAGAGATTTATCTATTACTTGATTCCTTTTCTACTGATTAGGACCCTAGATTTTCCAGAAGTATCTGTAAATTCTAAATAACTACCTTGTCTTTTTTCTCCAAACATCTAGGCAACTGAATTTTCACAGCGATATTGATAATAAAACTTTTCTGCACCTGAACACTTTGTAATTTCTTATTTATGGTTCTGCTCAGCAAAAGACCATTGCTACCTTGACCAGAACATAAGAAATCCTGCACAGAAGTCACAATCAAATTTCATCATTAACATAGAAATTTTAAAAGGGAGAGGCCAGACTAATATTAATGGAGCACCCTGAATGTGGCAGTCATTAAGCCAATTATCTGTATACATTGTCATCACCAAAACTTTCTGTTAGCCATCATAAAAGCTCAATAATGAATTTATTATCAGGTGGGGAACAGTGGCTCATGCCTGTAATCCCAGCCCTTTGGGAGGCCGAGGCAGGTGGATCACCTGAGGTCAGGAGAGAGACCAGCCTGGCTAACCTGGTGAAACCCCATCCCTACTAAAAATACAAAATTTAGCTGGGCATGGTGGGGTACCTGTAATACCAGCTACTCGGGAGGCTGAGGCAGAAGAATAACTTGAACCCAGGAGTCGGTGGTTGCAGTGAGCCAAGATCGCACCATTGCACTCCAGCCTAGGTGACAGAGCGAGACTCCAACTCAAAAAAAAAAAAAAAGAAAGAAAGAAAGAAAAAAGAAAAAAAAAGGAATGCATTATCATTCCTATATTTAGCTGAGGCTCAGAGAAGCTGAATTAAACAATTAAGAAGAAAGTCTAAATTCATAATCTTTCGATCCTAAACTCATGACCTTCCTGTTCTCCAAAGATGTGAGGAGGGAAGGGTTCTGAACCCAAATTTCTTTCTTTTTTCTTGACATTTCTCATTCATTCCAACAAATTTCACATAATCAATGGTCCATTCTGTTTTTCAAGTGCAATGTCCCTAAATGTTCATATTTTTTCAACTACTATTTCAAGATGGATTCACATTTTTATTATCACAACAGTCTCTCCCAGCTACAGTAAATAAAAATAACCCCAAACTATAAACTTTTATTTGTAATTTAGTGTCACGATTGAAAAAAGTCCACATATACAATTATTTAGTTAGAAAAGCTCTAAATCATTGTCTCTTAAAGACCTCCTTCTTCCCTATTCTTTCTCTTCCCTCCTTCTAGGACTTCAATTATACCCAAGTTAAATCTTTTTTTAATTTTTAATTTTCTTATTTTTTATTTATTTATTTTTTAATTATTATACTTTAAGTTCTAGGGTGTATGTGCACAACGTGCAGGTTTGTTACATATGTATACTTGTGCCATGTTGGTGTGCTGCACCCATCAACTCGTCAGCACCCACCAACTCATCATTTATCAGGTATAACTCCCAATGCAATCCCTCCTCCCTCCCCCCTTTCCATCATAGGCCCCAGTGTGTGATGTTTCCCTTCCCAAATCCAAGTGATCTCATTGTTCAGTTCCCACCTATGAGTGAGAACATGCGGTGTTTGGTTTTCTGTTCTTGTGATAGTTTGCTAAGAATGATGATTTCCAGCTGCATCCATGTCCCTGAAGGGACACAAACTCATCCTTTTTTATGGCTGCATAGTATTCCATGGTGTATATGTGCCTAATTTTCTTAATCCAGTCTGTCACTGATGGACATTTGGGTTGATTCCAAGTCTTTGCTATTGTGAACAGTGCCGCAATGAACATAACGTGTGCATGTGTCTTTATAGCAGCATGATTTATAATCCTTTGGGTATATACCCAGTAATGGGATGGCTGGGTCATATGGTACTTCTAGTTCTAGATCCTTGAGGAATCGCCATACTGTTTTCCATAATGGTAGAACTAGTTTACAATCCCACCAACAGTGTAAAAGTGTTCCTATTTCTC
>NW_016806375.1:2660249-2681519 GCF_001698545.2 Rhinopithecus bieti | reverse complement strand
ACTCGATCAACTGGAAGAAAGAGTATCAGCGATTGAGGATCAAATGAATGAAACAAAGTGAGAAGAGAAGTCTAAAGAAAAAAGAGGAAAAAGAAATGAACAAAGCCTTCAAGAAGTATGGGATTATGTGAAAAGACCAAATCTAGGTCTGATTGGGGTGCCTGAAAGTGAGGGGGAAAATGGAACCAAGTTGGAAAACATTTTTCAGGATATCATCCAGGAGAACTTCCCCAACCTAGTAAAGCAAGTTAAATCTTCTTAAAAGAGCACGTCCCTTGCATTCTTTCTTCATTTTCATTCTTTTTTATATGTTTCAAGCTGAATATTTTCTTCTGACTATTCTACTTTTGCTTTCTAACAAATATACTGTTAAACCTATCTAGTGAGTTATTAATTTGAGATATTATAGGTTTTAGTTCTGGAATTTCTATTTTATTCTTTGTTATAAATATCCATTTCCTATGAAAATTACTTGTTTTATCTTTTAATGTCTTGAGCATATAGTAGTTTCATCTTATCCGCAAATTTAATTTCTGTAGTTTCAGTTACCTGTGGTCAACTGTAGTCTGAAATTATTAAACGGGAAATTCTAGAGATAAACAATTCATAAATTTTAAATTGCACAACATTCTGAGTAGTGCACTGAAATCTCATGCCATGCTGCTCTAACCTGCTCAGGACATGAATCATCCCTTTTCCCAGCGTATTTATGCTATAGACATCACCTGCCTGTTAGTCACTTTCTAGCCATCTCAGTTATCAGATGGACTGTCACAGTATCTCAGTGCTCATGTTCAAGTAACTCTTACTTTACTTAACAATGCCCAAATCACAAGACTAGTGATCCTGGCAATTTAGATATGCCAAAGAGAAGCCATAAAGTGCTTCCTTGAAGTGAAAGGGTGGAAACTTTTAACTTAATAAGAAAAAAAATTATGCTGAGGTTGCTAAGATCTATAAGAATGAATATCTTATCTGTGAAATTGCAAAAAAGAAAATATTAGAGTATATTGTTATAATTGTTCTATTTTATTATTAGTTATCACCGTTAATCTCTTATAGTACCTAATTTATAAATTAAACTTTATCATAGGTATGTATATATAGAAGAAAACGTAGTCTGTATAGGATTGGTACTATCTGAGTTTTCAGCCATTGATTGGGGCTCTTGAAACCTATCTTCCATGGATAAGTGGTAACTACCGTATTAGTTATAGTTATGTTAAATTCATAGCTCCTATATCTGGGTATCTTGTAGTTCTGTTATATTCTCACAGTAATTGATCAATATCTGATATGCAGTAATTTTTTACTCAGTTTTGATTTTATTGCATATGGAAAATCATAAAGGATCTTTGAGGCTTTGGATGATGTCATCTGCCTTAAGATATTTGCTTTTGCTTCTAATAGGTAGTTTGAGGAGGGCCATATCATCTTAATATGATCAGGGATTAGGTTTATTTAGAGAGCAACTTCAGTCTCTTTTGAAGGCTAATCTACTTCCAGTTCACTCTTACTATTAAAGTGAGGTTACAGTTAAATAGCAGGGACCCTATGTTGATGAGCTTTACAGTACAACTTGTGTACCCCGGATCCATGAAACTGCCAAAAGTTTGACTCGGCTTATTTTAGTCTTTCAGCTGCAAGTTTTGAATTGGCCGATGCCCCAAAAAGAAAATGGTGCTGAATGCTACCTTTACATCTCTGAGTTCTTCTTTTGTCTGGGATCTGAGCTCCTTGATTGTTCACTGCCTTCGTAGCTCTCTAATATCTTTAAACAGATTTTTGGGGTATAGTTTTTCTGGTGTTCTTAGCAGAAATCGTGGTTTCAAACAAGAACATTGCTGGAAGTAAAAACTTCACATATAAATCTGAATCTATTTTGTGGAGAAATAAATCAATATAACACAGTGGGTAAAAGCTCATGCTTGAGTCAGATTGCCTGAGGTTTGCATCTTAGTGCCACCATTTATTAACTATGTCACTGAGCAAGTAACTTAAACTTTTTGAGTCTGTTACTTTAGCTGCAAAATGAAGACATTAAGGTAACTTTCTGAAAAAAAATTGTTATGAGGATGAATTGGAGCAATACATGTAGAGTGGTCAAGGCAGTGTGTGACATATACTAAGTGTTCAATAAACATATGACATATACTAAGTGCTCAATAAACGTACACTGGTCTCACAATTACTTAGCTACCATTTCTACCATTTTTACTGCAATAAAAAACCATCAAAGTATACCTATATTCCCATGCAACATTCCATCTCGCTCTATAAGAACTTTGCAAGATAGAGTAGATATTATTATACTAACTTATACCCTCTTTCGACTTGAGAAAAACTGAGCTTTAGCGCATCTACATGACTTAGTAAAGACTAATATGTGGCAGGTCTGACATTTATACACGAGTTCCCCTGAACCCAAATTGTAAATTGTTTTAATAAAGTAATTCATAGAATAGTGTTGATATTTTAGTTTCGTCTGGCTTAATGCTATGGTTTAAGTGATACATGTTATATTTAGATTTAAGATGTAAAGTTTACCTAATACCATAATTTGACAATTGGAGAAATGAAGGCTCAGTGGGGGAAAGGTTTTGGCTGAGTTCACACAGCTAGTTAGGAGCAGAGTTGGAGGCAGAACAAGGCCCTAGGCTTTCCTCTACTTCAGATAGCTCCTACTATGTCAAAAATATCTGGCTAGCAATCGCTGTAATTTTGACCCTGAAGTATTAGTAGTAATAGCGACATACTCTCGCTTTCCGAAAAGTAGCAAAGCAGCCAAGAATTAATATTATCCCTGATATTAATGCTCTACTATTATATCACTTTGAACATTTCATAATGAAATTTTAAAAATTTAAGGCAGGCCGGGCACAGTGGCTCACACCTGTAATCCCAAAGCTTTGGGAGGCTGAGGCAGAAGAATCGCTTGAGGTCCAGAGCTTGAGACCAGCCTGGGTAACAGTGAGACCCATCTCTACAAAAATTAAGAATAAAAAAAATAGCCAGATATGGTGTGTACCTATAGTCCCAGCTCCTCATGAGGCTGAGGGAGGAGGACTGATTGAGCCCAGGAGGTAGAGGCTGCAGTGAGCCATGACTGTACCACTACACTCCAGCATGGGTGACAGAGAGAGCCTCGTCTCAAAAAAAAAAAAAAAAAAAAAAAAAAAAAAAAAAAAAAAAAAAATTAAAAAAAAAAAAAAAAAAATTTAAATGAAGAGAAGAAAAATTCAAGGCAGCATCATGTGCTTAGCAGGGAAGTAAAGTGAGAATTGCTGTGTAAGAGTGAATTAGTGATTTATTGTGTGTGATTTTGACTATTATAAATCAATTCAAGTAATAATAACTTCTCAATAGCTGTAGAGGGATTTTTAGCTGTTGTTTTTTTCCAGTTCCATGGAGTATGCAGTAACTACCCACTAAGCAAATAACATCAACCTTTTACAACAACTGAAAATATTTTGTACATGTATCCCCTGAATCTAAAGTAAAAGTTGAAATTATTTTAAAAATCTGTTCAAAGTTCCCTTTGGATACCTAGATGTCAAAAAATATTGCGTACTATTTTGAACTTGACTTACTCAATTGGTGAGAAAAAACTTATTAGATCCCAGAAATCCTAAGGAAGGGACTCCTTTTTATAGATTGGGCCTGTTCTCACTCCTGAATAATAGCCCAGGTTGCCTAGGAAGGGTCATGTGAAAACATGGCTGCTTCTACAGGAACTTTACAAGTGGAGTTTGTGGAGAGGCTATTCCACAAAGAATCTTCCAGGTTGAGAGGGGCAGGGCAGTTGGGCAATGGTAGATCTCCCAAACAACTGTTCCCCACACCTTGTCTGGTGCTGAGTCACCTAAGCTGTCGAAGAAGGAGAACATGTTGCTTCTCTGTAGAAAAGGAATATATCTGTGTGTGTGTGTATATATATATATACACACACACACAAGACACAGTCATACATATATATACACATATATATACATACTTATATATATGTATGACTGTGTCTTGCTTTGTCCCCCAGGCTGGAGGGCAGTGGCGCAATCTTGGCTCACTTGCAACCTCTGCCTCCTGGGTTCAAGGGATTCTCCTGCCTCAGTCTCCCGGGTAGCTCAGACTACAGATGCGCGCCACCATGCCCAGCTAATTTTTGTATTTTTAATACAGATGGAATCCGCCCTCCTTGGCCTCCCAAAGTGCTGGGATTAGACGCGTGAGCTACAGCGCCTGGTCTACAAGGAATATTTTAATCTAAGGGGTCTGGTCTTAATGCTGTTACTATTGTTTCCTTTTTTCAACCATTTCATTTTCTTTCTCCTTTTTCTTCTTTAATCTGTTCTCTTCTATTTCCAGTTCTTACTTCAATTTTCAACACCTTCTTCATCTTTAAGAATTTCAAAACTATAAAATCATCACATGCATCATAATATAGGAATCAGATTTGATCAATCTATTCACCCTAAGGTGAAGATTGAAGGTATTCATTCAAAGTAAGATTAGTAGTTACAAAGAGAACCAAAGACTGCAACACTATCCCCAAAGATCAAATAACTATCTTTCCTGGGCAAAGGTAGTTATTTATGGAGGAGGGTTCTTAGTTTTCAAATCATTTCTAATTTGCATCTAGAAAATTAGAACAAACGTTATATCAAAAAATATGTACATGGTTATTTAGCTTTTCAGCTGCACAGACAGAAAGCCCACTATGCACCCTCAACCTGAATATCTTGTGGGAAGAATATAATTGCCTTTATTTTAGGAGAAGTATTTCTCTTCATAAAAGGCACAAATTTCTCAAGATAAAAGCTGACAAGAAGATGGGCTGAGACACTGAAGAAAGCTAGATTACAATCTCTAATACCTTTTCCTAAAGGAAAATAACTTTATTTAGATATAATTCACATGCTATATAATTTATCCATATAAAGTTTAAAATTTGATAATTTTAGTATATTCACAGTTTTACATCACCATAATCAATATTAGAATATTTTCATCATTCACATGAATTAAACCCTGTATCCGTTAGCAATCATTCCACACTTCCCAATCCATAAAAATTTGTCCTTGATGGAAGTTCTAAGGATGATCCCTCTGTGTGTCAAATTTTCCACTTATTTTAAAAGCCAAGAGCCTGGGAAGAGACTCTTGTGGGCAGTCTAACAATGGTGAAGCTTTGTCTTCTACAGGGCTGGATTGAGCACTGGTATTTGGATCTACAAGCACACTGACTTACTGAATGAAGCGTGAAGTCACTCAATGTGGCTATTTGTAGCCATAGTGCAGCTCAGCATCTGAATTCAGCCCAGAACCCATGTGCTTCTGATTCTCATTTGAGACTCTTTCCACCATCACACTTCCTTTTTTGGGATAAGCTTTCAAACGTACAGGAAATGCCTTTAACCCTAAATCCAAGTCCAAATGCCTCTCCAACATACTGAGCAATGTCTGATATTCATTTTCCAAAAAACCTCACCTTTCTTTACACATGTATAAAGTGACAAAAAAAAAAAAAAATGCATGGCAGAGTACAATAACTTACAACCTGGGCCTCGAAGGAGAAGTGAAAGGCTTATGTTTAAGAAAGATAAAGGAAACAACTAGGGATCCTGGGAAATCGTTGACTCATTTCTGCCTTTTTGCACTGACTGAGGCCTGGCCCCAAGGAAGATGTGGGTTGAACTACTTCCAGAACTAATTGCTCTGGGCTGCAGTGATAGTCTTCAGTTCCTTGCTGACTTCAACTAAGTGGAAAAACAATCCTTATTGGTCTTTCTTGCAAAAAATTGCTGAGTAATAACCCAAATTCTGCAGGTCTCAGACCAACATAGCATAGTTAAAAAGTATTGTACATAAGTAAAACTCTAGGCCCCAGGGCACTGGTATGGAACAGATATGGACCTACACAGAAATAAGTCAGGTGTGTCTTTTCTGCTGGAATATCAGCAAGCTCTATGGTTAACTTTTGCATTAAAAATTATGTCTACTTTGTCTGGATTCTTTGAAGATATCTTGTCTGAAGCAGAAGAGTATAGTAGAAAGGCATGATCTTGGATGTATCAAAACAAACAAAAATCTGCTTCAGGCACTATGGCCTTGAAAAAAATATTTCATCTATATGAGTTAATTGTCTCTCCAGATTACATTAGGAATCATGAAACTCATTTGAAGAATAGATGGTAAACGTATGTAGAGCTGTGTAACAGCACCTAGAACATAAAAGTAGATATTACTGTGATTATTATTGAGCCCTCCTTTCCTCACAATCTATTCTCATGTTCTCTTTCCTCCCTCCTATTCCTGAAGGGACTGAAAATTTAGTTTATGCCAATGGAATAGTGGTTAAAGAGATTTCATATGTTACCCCTCCCAATGGCATTAGATGGAGATAATGAAAGAAGTAAGTGGAGTGTTTATCAAATGAATTCCAGCTATAAGTCAACCACTGCAACAGATATTTAGGGAAATGTGACAACCCCTAAAATCACTGTGCCAAAGGGAATGCCTCCTTATTTGATCTGGAAGAAGTATGCCAAGGAAGTATGGTTAATATGCTTGCTGTAGCAGTCAGTTCTGGTGTGGGAGACGTCACGATTGGTCTCCATAATGGTAAATTGTCAGCACTTACATTAGTCAGGAGTTACAGGCAGTTTCTGGGTAAGTCATTTAACTTGTGGGCCTGTTTCTCTGCCTTTCAAATGGGTTTAAGTGTCTATTTTTTTTTTCCAAATGATTGGGTATGTGTAATTTTCTGTCAAGTTTCAAGTATAGATGCCAAGCACTGGGAATAAGGATAGGATTTTCAAGCAGCAAGATATGGAGAAAACAAAAAACAGAAAGATACCTAGCGTACAGTCATGGTTAGAGGAAAATAAGCAGTCTGGAGAAATTCTTCAAGGTTAGAAAGACCTTGATGGGCTAATGAGGCCCTTCTTATGTTTAAGAAATGAACTGCTACGGACACTAAACTGTGACAAACTCTGTCTTTCCTATTTATCTCAAAGAATTATTCTGCAATTTAAATGAGATAATCTTTGTGATGACAATTTGAATGTCAGCAGTATATTATTGCAAATTTATGAGAACATTTTCTTTTTACACCAGGAAAAGAAATGTCCTCATCATTTAAAGGATAAACCAGATTTCACAGCTATTTGGTACATTCAGAATTTAAGTTACCATAAAGGCAAACAGATTAGTTATTATGTGGTTACTGGTTAGCAAATTTGGGAATAGAGAGAGAACACTGTGCTAATAGATGTTAGAGACCTGGTTATGCCAGTTGGCAACAATGTGACCTTAGGCAACTAGTGTAACCTCACTTAACGTTTGTTTCATCATCTTAAAAAAAGATAATTATTTCTGTCTTAGTAATTTGATCTTGTTAGAATCAAATTATAGATTGCAATGTGAAATCACTTTGTAAATGGAAATGTGCTGTGCAAATGTGATAATGGATAGAAATTAAAACTTAACCCTTTCTAAATTTCACCAGCCTAAAAATCCCCAGAAATTTTTGTCTTAGCATTGCACTCTTCTGATAAATCTGCCCCATGTCCACTACAAACACACACACACACACACACACACATACATACACAGACACACAATTGAATCTCAATCTGTCTATAAAGTCAAATAAATCTTAAGAGAACAAGTGAATAAAGTGTATGAGTGAGCTGGACCCACTCCATTTGGTCCATTGTTACAGAGTATACACAAAAAAAATTGTCATTCTCCTAGCAATTAATAAACCTCTCTGAGCAGACCTGTGATGGGGCACTGTGCCCTCAAATGGTAGCAGCATTACTGGATGACTTCACCCCCTGAGGCTATGACTGCACTGCGAGCAACTGAAGTAGCGTCAAGGCAATTTCAGAAGATTGCTTGCTTCTCTATTATCTCTCCTTTTTTCTTCTTCTTCTTATTAAGAACAGACTCTCCTCAGTTGATATTCTTCAGTAGGAGGAAGACAAGTAACATCCAACGGCTCACAGCCAAGTGTTTGATTGGAACACTAATACTGAATATGTCTCCTCAGAGCTGCCATGCCCAAATTATCCACTCCTCCACACTTTTGGTTTATTGGTATTTTGCAGGACAGACCAAGATGCCATCTTGCTTCATTCTTTATTATCTATCTGTGGCTAACATTTAAAGCTATATTTGTTCCAGTATATGTCCCAAGTATATAAATAATTTAAAAATGCATAGCTGGGCATGGTAACAGGCACCTGTAATCTCAGCTACTTGGGAGGGTGAGGTAGGAGAATCGCTTGAATCCAGGAGGTGGAGGTTGCGGTGAGCCGAGATAGCACCATTGCACTCCAGCCTGGGTAACAAGAAAGAAATTCTGTCTCCAAAGAAAAGAAAATGCAGTAAATTTTTCCCAAGTATAATCAGCTTTTATTTATTTTAATTAGTTTTGTTGATGTGGGCAAATTTAGAACCAAGCAGAATACATGTGAACATGGTCTTTTAGGAGATTGGATCTTAATTTTTTAAATCTATTTTTAAGTTGCACAATTAATGCATACAAGTGTATAAATTCATAAAATATAAAAGAGCAAAGAAAAAAGAGGAAGCTCTCCCTAGTTTAATTCTATTTAAAAGAAGTTTATTTTTTGCAAGAAACAGGCACAAACTTATATAAACAATGACAACTGAAGTTAGAAGCAAAAATAAAACATAATTGTAATTAGAACCAGACAGGAAAAGAACAGTCCTTAGTAGATCTGGTCAATTTCAGTAAGAGTGTGCACTCTGACCAAGTAGTATAAAAGGAGCTTTCAATCATATCACTAATTAGATTTTTTTCTATTAGATTTTTTACTAATAAGTAAAATAGGTAAAGTAGAAAGTTGCAAAAAGTATAACAGGGTACAGTTAAAGAAAGACCTTTTTTTTATATTTTTCTTGTCAAGCATCTATAGAAAATGCCTGGACAAAACCACGTTACGATATTTCTTATTAGATCTATTTATTTTTATTGAATCATTATTAAAGTTCATTTTTTGTGTGTGTTTAGATATATATAATTTATTTTTGACTTAATAGAAATGTGGTCCTTCCTTATAATATCTTAATGTTCAATGAGATGCAGAAAGTGTCTCTCTTCTTAATCTTTTTCAGTTTGTTTGTATCTCGAGGGTTGGGAAGGCAGGAGATATCAATCACCTTCTCAGACCTAGTGTCAGAATCCATAATTCAAGGTGAAATCTCTGTTTACTTATCAATGTCTCTGAAGTGATTGATATGTTATAAATCAATTTTTTGCCCTACGTGGAAGTGATCAGATAACAGATTTTCATTTGGTTTACATATCAAGTCCAGGGATCCTTTTTCTTGTCTCTATTTATACTCAAAAACAAGTATGACAGTTAATAGGAGATCCTTACTTGTGTCTGTATCCCCTTGGCTCAGACTACATGGCAGAAGTTCAGAACCATGGACAGCACCCCGGACAATTGGCATTAGTATGCCTACAAAACAAGAGGCGTGATCCACAGTCTCAAGGAGCTTACGGTATTGTTTCTGAGACAATAATAATCTAGAAAAGCACAATAAATAAGTATGCAAATAAATAACATAACATAGTTTATAAAATAAAAAGGAGCATAGGTGAAAAGATAATAATCCAGCAGTTACGGGATTTTAGGCAAATTATTTCCTCTCTCTGGGCAGCAATTCTTCATTTTGAAATAGGAGAATTAGATTAGACCAGTGATTTCCAGATTATTATGTTCTCAATCCAGTCAGATTGAAAAAACAAATTTAGGTGGTGAAGATAGGATGCTTAGTCCTATTTTTTGACAAATTAAGGGCATTAAAATTGCTTCTATTGCCATTATTTATTCTTTTTTTAAAAAAAAAAAGATATAGGCTGGGCACAGTGGCTTATGCCTGTAATACCAGCACTTTGAGAGGCCAAGGTGGGCAGATCATCTGAGCTCAGGAGTTTGTGACCAGCCTGGCCAATATAGTGAAACCTCATCTCTACTAAAATACAAAACTTAGCCAGGCATGGTGACACACATCTNGGCAGCAATTCTTCATTTTGAAATAGGAGAATTAGATTAGACCAGTGATTTCCAGATTATTATGTTCTCAATCCAGTCAGATTGAAAAAACAAATTTAGGTGGTGAAGATAGGATGCTTAGTCCTATTTTTTGACAAATTAAGGGCATTAAAAATTGCTTCTATTGCCATTATTTATTCTTTTTTTAAAAAAAAAAAGATATAGGCTGGGCACAGTGGCTTATGCCTGTAATACCAGCACTTTGAGAGGCCAAGGTGGGCAGATCATCTGAGCTCAGGAGTTTGTGACCAGCCTGGCCAATATAGTGAAACCTCATCTCTACTAAAAATACAAAACTTAGCCAGGCATGGTGACACACATCTGTAATTCCAGCTACCTGGGAGGCTGACGCACGAGAATCATTTGTACCTGGGAGACAGAGGTTGCAGTGAGCTGAGATCATGCCATTGCACTCCAGCCTGGGCAAGAGAGTGAGACTCCATCTCAAAAAAAAAAAAAAAAAAAAAAATTAAACACCCAAAAAGGACTTAATCACAGAATAGAAATAGTTCTTTCTAAAACAGGACACTTCATTTATTTGTTTATTCTGAAAAACACGTGCTGAATGCTTGCTGTGTGCCATGCTGTATCTGGTGGTAGAAACGCTGTGGTGAAGAAGCAGATGAGTCTCAGTGGGGATCCCAACAAGGAGATCAGGGAATGGCAACTTTGACAGTGTATACTCTGTGCAGATAGATTCATTCATCCTGTTACAAGCTAGTGAAAACATTATGCACTAATACCCATTCTTGGACTAAAATTTGGAAACCACTCTTCCACAGGATTGCCAGTCTCCAGATCCTATGGTTAATAAGGTCCATAGTCTCTATCATAAATAATAAGTATAAACAGGGAAGCATCAGTGTTGGTTGGAATAATTTAAACCCAATAAGAAAATCAAGATGGAGATGGAAGGCATTTTATTTTGATTTAAGTTTGATGGGAAATAAAGTGGATATAAAGTTCTTATTCTTACTTGGAATTCATTTTTTCTACTCACTGACCAAAACATTTAAGATATTATTGGTTATCAACATGATAGCTAACGTATTAGCTTATCTAGTAACCCCAAATTGGGAGGGATTGGCATTCTATCTTCCATGAGACACTGATAGAAAGGAATTACATTATGTTTCCAGAAGGTAATAACAAAGCAATTATTTTAATTTGAGTAGTTGCTTTGCCTTGGAAGATGTGATTACAAAGTCACTAAATCTCAGTAGTCCAGGTTTACTCCATGTCTGCACAAGATTAGCAAGGGTACTGATTGCAATCTTTGTCTGACTCAAGTTGTCATTTTTTGGCCATGTGATGAAATCCCTGAAAAGTTCATTTTGGGGCTCATTGATAATTATTTAAATTAGAAAAGAGTGAGCAAACAATCTTCCACTTTGCAATGAGATAGGCAAGAGGGGTTTGTATTTTGCCCCAAAGTTTCCACTGAATCATATCTAATGTCCAGGATAAATGGCTTGAAAAAAAAATTAAATAAGAATAACTTGAGTACATACTCAGGACCACTGGGCCAAGAGGGAATGGGAGAATATAAGTGAACGTGTAGGATAAGTAAGTATAAATGAGGTACAAATTATATTAGCATTGAGTTATGAGAGGGATGACTAAAAGATATCCAGTTGTCATGGAGAACACACACAGAGAGAAATAGTGATGCTTAAATTACAGAACATGGGAACTGGAAAAGCTATTGACCTGTACACAGGGAACATGGGGAACCTTATTCTAGTTCTGCTTCTTTGCTAATTTACTGCATAACACTGGTAAAACCACCAGCCTTCTTTCTGCATCAGATATTTCTCTGCTGTATGTGCCAGATGGGTTAAGCAATCCTGTTGCATGGGATATATTAGTGTGTACTCAGGAAACAATTCAGTTGGTTTTTGAGAGTAAAGATACTGTGGTCAAACAAACCAGGGCTCAAGTCATGGTTCACCAGCCACAACACTCACCAGACACATAGATCAGCCATGTTATTTAACCTCTCTGCCTCGTACTCTTAATCTGTAAAATGTGAATAACAGTAATATCAACATTGTATGGTTCTTGTAAGACTTAAATAAAATAGGCACATAAAGTTCTTAGCTCAATGCCAGGAATACATGTGATTATTATTGCTCAAGGCCAGTGCATACTGAAGTTTTCAGGTCATGTCCTCACTATTCAGCAGCTGCAGCAAAGATTAAGTCTCTCCAGGACTCTTTGCTTATCATCTGACTGAACAAAATAACAAACCCAGCAGCCTAATGGAATTGGTGAACTCTTGGTATTACCATCATATGTGAAGACTAGCAGCCACCACATTTTCCCTTGTGCCTGTTGTTGCATGCATCAATAAATGAAAACATATATTACAAAAGCATCTACAAACTAGGAATTACACTTGGACTGCCACCTTGTTCCTGTCCAGTTGTACTCCCTGGCTTCAGTAATGTGGCTGAAGCAGAGAAGAAATTAAATGCCACAGGGCTAGGGAAGACAGAAAAAGACAACTTCTGTCTCTCCTAGGAAGACATCCTTTTGGCAGAAATATGAAATATTTTTTATTTGGGAAGACAGACCTGTTTTCACTACATTAAATGTTTTATAAAAATTTTCCCAGAGTAAAAGAAACTTAATTTTACAAATGTTAATCGTGTACCTATCACAATTCAGGCACAGTGTTTGATGTATGCAAGAAGAGGCAGTTGTCAAATAAACAAGACATTTTTCCTTTGCTCTCCCTTCCTCTTACCACCCTGTAATTGCACACACACACACACACACACACACACACACACACACACACACACACACCCTCATTCAAACATGACTAGGGAACTGAAAAGTAATAAAAATAAACTGTTTCCCAAAGTTTGTTCCTTCCACCAGCAGTATCAGCATCACCTGGGAATCTGTTAGAAATGCAAATTCTCAGGCCCCACTCCTGATCTCTAAAATCAGAAACTCTGGGGATAGTGCTGGCAATGACTGTTTTAAAAAGCCATTCAGGGGATTTAATGTACACTTGGGTTTCAGAAAACTTCTCTAGCAGAACTTTGAGTATCTTTTGAGAGAGAGGCAATTCACACACAGGAAACCTCAGTCTCTATCACAGAACCAGGATGTGCCCTTGGAGACATTAATCATCATTCTATGTCTCAGTTTCTCAACTATAAAATGGGAACAAATATTTTTCTACTTTGGAAGCATGATCTGAAATATACTCGTGGCCATGATGAGAATGTGCCTAACTGACCTCCTGCTACAGGAAGTGTGACTTAGGGTTCCAGCCAAAGCACTTTGAAATCTATCCACACGTTTGCACTTAGACCATGCCATTATCAGGCCACCAGCTAATGACTAGGTTCATAGAGGATACTAAGACAGACCCATCATGGAAGATATGGACAACTCAGTCTTGAGACTATCTGACAGTTTTGCCAAACTGTCTGTTGACGGTGTGGCAGTTCAGAATGATTCTACCCAACTTCTCCCTCTCCTTCAATTAGGCTTACTGCACTGTGACTCTTCCAGCCTTCCTGATCTTCTCTGTTTCCTTTTACATGGGCATTTTCTCTAATAAAGTCCTTGCACATTTAATCCCACTGTGGTTCCTGTTTCACAAAGGACACAGATTCACACACTTGTTTCAGTCAATTTTCCATTTAAGAGAATTCTATTCAAGAAACATGCCCCTCACCATGGAAAAGTGGGCTGTTAAACCCATTTTATAGTAGTCAATCATAAAATATCAATTATGCTTTATTAGGAGAGGATATAGAAATGAGGAATGATGTACATATTTCAATCTAGGACCTCTATTTTAAGAACCAAATTTCTGCTTCGTTTAGAGCCCTCTTTATTGTAGCTGTTTCTGAAAATTCTGCTTCTGGTATCCATAGATCCTTCTTAGGATGGTGACATGATCTTTCCTGTAGTTTCCCTTTCTATCTTTGACCTGAGCCATGCAACCTGCTAACACATTTCCTGGATGGTCACTCATCTGCCTGAACATGTGGACTATCCCTTTTTCTGAGATTTTCTGTGACTACAGTATACTTAACTGTGGAAGTACCTGCTTCTTTATTCTACTTTGAAGTGCAATAGTTATATGTTGAAGTCCTGTAGTTATATATACCTGAATTTCAATTACAGTTCATCTCCCTAGTAATTGGATGCCCATGGACATGTTACTCACAACCTCTCTGAGCCTCAGTTTTTCTAGAGCTATGAAAATACTCAAGGAAAACCTTCATAAACGGATTATCACAGAAGCTGACACATAGTAAATCTTCAACGCATAACTGCTACTATTATCGCTATCATTACTACGTGATAGACCAAGTAGTAAGGGATATTTTGAACACCATACATTGTCCCAAAGGAAGATTAATTTTTAACATTCTCAACCTTCTTTCAGGGAATAAGTAAGCAATACGGTTCCAGCTAGTGTTTATCTCTGTGGCCCCATTTTGCTATATGCTCAGCCCTAAGACAGGATATACTCATATTTCACAGGGAGCTGTATAAAATAATCCCCATCAAATTAAGAATGTGAAAGCCCCTTGAATAACACACGCTAAAGTGACCTGAGAGTAGAAATTATGTCTTAATCCATCCGGTTCCATCTAGTACTTAGCACAGTACCTAACACTTAGTATAGTCAAGAGATGATTAATGAAGAAGAAATTTGGTAAATATTTGGAGAAAGAAGAAGCTTCTTTCACTCTTTTTTTTATTTATTTATTTATTTATTTATTTATTTATATTTTTACTTTTGAGATGGAGTCTTGCTCTGTTGCCCAGGCTAAAGTGCAGTGGTGCAATCTTGGCTCACTGCAACCTCTGCCTCCCAGGTTCAAGTGATTCTCCTGCCTCAGCCTCCTCAGTAGCTGGGGCTACAGGCGCCAGCCACCATGCTCAGCTAATTTTTGTATTTTTAGTAGAGATGGGGTTTCACCATGTTGGCTAGGCTGGTCTTGAACTCGTGACTTTGTGATCCACCTGCATCGGCCTCCCAAAGTGCTTGAATTACAGGCATGAGCCACTGTGCCCAGCCCCTTCTTCCACTCTTGATGTGTCCTTCTATGTGGAGGAAATTTCAATATGCATGATACCCCTAAATATTTCCTGCTTATTCACTGGTTACACAAAGAAAGAGTAGAGTGATTTACATGATTGGTAACTTGGGGGAAGAGAAATTATGCATGTCGTATTACTCTGTTTTCACATTGCTGATAAATACATACTTAAGATTGGGAAGCAAAATAGGTTTGATGGACTCACAGTTCCACGTGGTTAATGAGGCCTCACAATCATGGTGGAAGGAAAATGGCACTTCTTACACGGCAGCAGCAAGAGAGAATGAGAAGGAAGCAAAGGCAGAAACGCCTTATAAAACTACATGATCTTGTGAGACTTATTCACTATCATGAGAACAGTATAGGAGAAACCATCCCCATGATTCAATTATCTCCCACCAGATTCCTCCCACAACACACGGAAATTATGGGAGTATAATTCAAGATGAGATTTGGATGGGAACACAGAGCCAAATCATATCACATGTCTCCTCAACTAATCTCCTTTTTTTTTCTCTCTTTGGCATGCACTCTCTGCAGGAAGCAGGTATTTTTTTCCCTGTTGCTCCTAAATGTCCTAAGTCTAAGCATGGTTTCAGTTAGGAGGCCCACTGGACCTTTAAGCTAAGATGCATCCTCCACTCTAGTCTTAGCAATTGTGACATTTTGACCTCCAAGTCCTTACTCTTTATTTTCTCAGTTTGCTCAGGACCTTCAAAAACCTAAAAATGGGTTCACCCCTTTACTCAGATATTCTGAGTCTAGGAATTTATATTTTTTAAAAAAGGGGAGGGGATCTGGCAAGATGGCTGAATAGGAACAGCTCTGATCTGCAGCTCCCAGAGAGATGAGTGCAGAAGGCGGGTGATTTCTGCCTTTCAACTGAGGTAACTGGTTCATCTCACTGGGACTGGTTAGACAATGGGTGCAGCCCACAAAGGCAAGCAGAAGCAGGGTGGGGCGTTGTCCCACCAGGGAAGGACAAAGGGTCAAGGAACTCCTTACCTTAGCCAAGGGAACCTGTGAGGGACTGTGCCATGAGGGACAGTGCTATCTGGCCCAGGTACTATGCCTTTCCCATGTTTATTGCAACCCACAGATCAGGAGATTCCATCAGATGCGTACACCACCAGAGACCTAGGTTTCAAGCACAAAACTGGGCAGCTGTTTGGGCAGACACTGAGCTAGCTAGGAGGTTTTTTTTTCTTTTTCCCCCCGCAGTGGTACCCGGAACCCCAGCAAGACAGAACCATTCACTCCTCTGGAAAGGGGACTGAAGCAAGGGAGCCAAGTGGTCTTGCTCAGTGGGTCTCCCCGCCACAGAGCCCAGCAAGCTAAGATCCACAAGCGTGAAATTCTCACTGCCAACACAGCAGTCAGAAGTCAACCAGGGACACTCAAGCTTGGTGGACGCAGGGGTGTCCACCATTACTGAGGTTTAGTAGGCGGTTTTCCCCTCACAGTGTAAACAAAGCCACTGGGAAGTTCATACTGGGCAAACCCTACCACAGCATGGCAAAGCCAGTGTAGCCAGACTGCCTCTCTAGATTCCCCCTCTCTGGGAAGGGCATCTCTGAAAGAAAGGCAGCAGCCCCATAGAGATAAAACTCCCATCTCCCAGGGACAGAGCACCTGGGGAAAAGGGGCAACTGTGGGTACAGCATCAAGAGACTTAAACGTTCCTGCCTGCCAGCTCTGAAGAGAGCAGTGGATCTCCCAGCACAGTGATCAAGCTCTGCTAAGGGACAGACAGCCTCCTCAAGTGAGTCTCTGACCTCTGTGCCTCCTGACTAGGAGTCACTGCCCAGCAGGGGTCAACAAACACCTCATACAGGAGAGCTCCAGCTGGCATCTGGCAGGTGATCCACTGGGGCAAAGTTTCTAGAGGAAGAAGCAGACAGCAAACTTTGCAGTTCTGCAGCCTCTACAGGTGATACCCAGGCAAACAGGGTCTGGCTCCCGCAGACCTGCAGAAGAGGGGCCTGACTCTCAGGAAAAAAAAAAAAAAAAAAAAAAAACCAAAACAGAAAACAGTAACATCAACATCAACAAAAAGGATGCCAATGCAATAACCCCATCCAAAAGTCATCAGCATCAAAGACCAAAGGTAGATAAATCCACAAAGATGAAGTGCAGTGGAGTAATGCTGAAAATTCCAAAACCCAGAATGCATCTTCTCCTCCAAAGGATCACAACTCCTCACCAGCAAGTGAACAAAACTGGACAGAGAATCAGTTTGACGAACTGACAGAAGTAGGCTTCAGAAGTTGGGTGTTAACAAAGTCCTCCAAGCTAAAAGAGCAGGTTATAACCCAATGCAAGGAAGATAAGAACCTTGATAAAAGGTTACAGGAACGGCTGACTAGAATAACCAGTTTAGAGAAGAACATAAATTACCTGATGGAGCTGAAAAACACAGCAAAAGAACTTTGTGAAGCATACACAAGTATCAATAGCTGAATTAATCAAGTGGAAGAAAGGATATCAGACATTGAAGATCAACTTAATGAAATAAAGTGTGAACACAAGATTAGAGGAAAAAAAGAATGAAAAGGAATGAACAAAGCCTCCAAGAAATATTGGGCTATGTGAAAAGACCAAATCTATGATTGATTGGTGTACCTAAAGTGATGGGGAGAATTGAACCAAGTTGGAAAAGACACTTCATGATATTATACAGGACAACTTTCCCAACCTAGCAAGACAGGCCAACATTCAAATTCAGGAAATACAGAGAACACCACTAAGATACTCCTCGAGAAGAGCAACCGCAAGACACATAATTGTCAGATTCACCAAGGTTGAAATGAAGGAAAAAATGTTAAGGGTATCCAGAGAGAAAGGTCCAGTTATCCACAAAGGGAAGTCCATCAGACTAACAGCAGATCTCTCTGCAGAAACCCTGCAAGCCAGAAGTGAGTGGGGGCCAATATTCAACATTCTTAAAGAAAATAATTTTCAACCGAGAATTTCACATCCAGCGATACTAAGCTTCATAAGAGAAGGAGAAATAAAATCCTTAACAGACAAGCAAATGCTGAGGGATTTTGTCACCACCAGGCTTGCCTTACAAGAGCTCCTGAATGAAGCACTAAATATGGAAACAACAACAACAACAACAACAACAACAACAACAACTGGTACCAACCACTGCAAAAACATAACAAAATGTTAAGACCATCGAAACTATGAAGAAATTGTATCAACCAATATGCAAAATGACCAGCTAGCATCATGATGACAGGATCAAATTCACATATAACAATTTTAACCTCAAATGTAAATGGGCTCAATTCCTCAATTAACAGACACAGACTGGCAAATGGAATAAAGAGTCAATCAAGATCCTTCCATGTTTTGTATTCAGGAGACCCATCCCATGTGCAAAGACACACATAAGTAAAAATTAAAGGCATGGAGGCATATTTCCCAAACAAATGGAAAGAAAAAAAAATCAGGAGTTGCAATCCTAGTCTCTGATAAAACAAACTTTAAATCAACAAAAATGAAAAAAGACAAAGAAGGGTATTACTTAATGGTAAAGGGATTAATGCAACAAGAAGATCTATCTATCTTAAATATATATGTACCCAATACAGGAGCACCCAGATTCATAAAGCAAGTTCTTAGAGACCTACAAGGAGACTTAGAGTCCCACACAACAATAGTGGGAGACTTTTAACACCCCACTGTCAATATTAGACAGATCAATAAGACAGAAAATTAACAAGGATATTCAGGGCTTTAACTCAGCTCTGGATCAAGTGGACCTAATAGACATCTACAGAACTCTCTATCCCAAATCAACAGAACATACATTCTTCTCAGCACCACATTGCACTTATTCTAAAATCAACCACATAATGGGAAGTAAAACACTCCTCAGCAAATACCAAAGAAAGGAAATCATAACAGTCTCTAAGACCACAGTGCAATCAAATTAAAACTCAGGATTAAGAAACTCACTCAAAACTGCACAACTACATGGAAACTGAACAACCTGCTCCTGGGTGACTACTGGGTAAATTAGAAAATTAAGACAGAAATAAATAAGTTCTTTGAAACCAGTGAGAACAAAGATACAATGTATCAGAATCTCTGTGACACAGCTAAAGCAGTGTTTAGAAGGAAATCTATAGTGCTAAATGCCCACATGAGAAAGTGGGAAAGATCTAAAATCAACACCCTAAAATTACAATTAAAGGAACTAGAGAAGCAAGATAAAACAAATTCAAAAGCTAGCAGAAGACAAGAAATAGATCAGCTCAGAACTGAAGGATATAGACACGAAAACCCTTCAAAAAAATCAATGAATCCAGGAGGTGTGTTTAAAAAAAGATTAATAAAATAGATAGACTGTTAGCCAGACTAATAAAGAACAAAAGAGAGAAGAATCAAATAGACACAATAAAAAAGGATAAAGGGGATCTCACCACTGATCCCACAGAAATACTAACTATCACCACAGAATACTGTAAAGCTCTCTAAGCGAATAAACTAGAAAAACTAGAAGAAATGGATAAATTCCTGGACACATACACCCTCCCAAGACTAAACCAGAAAGAAGTGGAATCCCTAAATAGACCAATAACAGGTTCTGAAATTGAGGCAGTAATTAATAACCTACCAAAAAAAAAAAAAAAAAAAAGCCCAGGACCAGACAAATTCACAACAGATTTCTAGCAGATATACAAAGAGGAGGTGTTACACTTCCTTCTAAAACTATTCCAAGCAATAGAAAAAGAGGGACTCCTCCCTAATTCATTTTATGAGGCCAGCATCATCCTGATACCAAAACCTGGCAGAGACGCAACAAAAAAAGAAAACTTCAGGCCAATATCCCTGATGAACATTGATGTAAAAATCCTCGATAAAATACTGGCAAATCTAACCCAGCAGCACATCCAAAAGCTTATCCACCATGATCAAGTCAACTTCATCCCAGATATGCAATGCTGTTTCAACATATGCAAATCAATAAATATAATCCATCACATAAACAGAAACAATGACAAAAACCACATGATTATCTCAATAGATGCAGAAAAGGCCACACCCTGCATGCTATAAACACTCAATAAACTAGGTACTTATGAAACATATCTCAAAACAGTAAGAGCTATTTATGACAAACCCACAGCCAATATCATACTGAATGGGCAAAAGCGGGAAGCATTCCCTTTGAAAACTGGAACAAAACAAGGATGCCCTCTCTCACCACTCCTCTTCAACATAGTATTAGAAGTTCTGGCCAGGACAATCAGGCAAGAGAAAGAAATAAAGTGTATTCCAATAGGAAGAGAGGAAGTCGATTTGCCTCTATTTGCAGATAACATGATTGTATATTTAGAAAACACATCATGATAGCCCAAAATCTCCTTAAGCTGATAAGCAACTTCAGCAAAACCTCAGGATACAAAATCAGTGTGCAAAAATCACAAGCATTCCTATACACCAATAATAGACAAACAGAGAGCTAAATCATGAATGAACTCCCATTCACAATTGCTACAAAGAGAATAAAATACCTAGGAACACAACTTACTAGGGATGTGAAAGACCTCGTCAAGGAGAACCACAAACCACTGCTCAAGGAAATAAGAGAGGACACAAACAAATGGAAAAAACATTCCATGCTCATGGATAGGAAGAATCAATCTCATGAAAATGGCTATACTGTCCAAAGTAATTTATAGAGTCAATGCTATTCCCATCAATCTACCATTGACTTTCTTCACAGAATTAGAAACAACTATTTTAAATTTCACATGAAACCAAAAAGGATCCTGTATAGCCAAGACAATCCTAAGCAAAAAGAACAAAGCTGCAGGCATCATGCTACCTAACTTCAAATTATACCACAAGTCTACAGTAACCAAAATAGCATGGTACTATTAGCAAAACACATATACAGACAAATGGAACAGAACAGAGGCCTCAGAAATAACATCACACATCTACAGCCATCTGAGCTTTGACAACCCTGACAAAAACAAGCAATGGGGAAAGGATTCCCTACTTAATAAATGGTATTGGGAAAATTGGCTAGCCATATGCAGAAAACTGAAACTGGACTCCTTCCTTACACCTTATACAAAAATTAA
>NW_016806375.1:2653876-2658689 GCF_001698545.2 Rhinopithecus bieti | reverse complement strand
TATATATATATATATATATTAAGATGGAATTTGAGCCCAGGCTGGAGTGTAATGGTAAGATCTTGACTCACCACAATCTATGCCTCCCAGGCTCAAGTGATTCTCCTGCCTCAGCCTCCCTAGTAGCTGGGATACAGGCACGTGCCACTACATCTGGCTAATTTTGTATTTTTAGTAGAGACAGGGTTTCTCCATGTTGGTCAGACTGGTCTCAAACTCCCGAGCTCAGATGATCTGCCCACCTTGGCCTCCCAAAGCTCTGGGATTACATTTGTGAGCCACTGCACCCGACTTTTTAAATTTAATTTAATTTTACATTCCAGGATACATGTCCAGGATATGTGGGTTTGTTACATAGGCAAACGTGTGCCATTGTGGTTTGCTGCACCTATCAATCTTAATCTAGGAACAAATTAGCTTGTTTCTTTTTTTCCAACAGAGAAATCCTGGAGAGGACAACTATTGTGGCCAATGGATTATATCTGATTCCTAAAGTATTGGGAAAATGGCACCATATTGGGAGGGTAGGGGTAAGAAGCGTTGACTCCTGGTTCTGTTTCCTCCTACTGTTCTTGCCTCTGTCTCAGTCCTTTCCTCTGTCTCAGTTTCCACGGCTGTAAAAGATTGGACTTTGAATCAATGATCTCTAAGGCCCTTTCCCACTCCAACATGTTAGAATTTCACAATCTCATCATTACAAAATTTATGCCGAGTCATTCTAGCTAATTGGGCTGGAAGGCTCACAATTCTTCAGTGAGTTTGAACTCTGTGAAGTTATCTAGTTAAGTCACCGGAATACTCAAATAGATTCTGTGGTACAGTAATTACTTCTTGTAAAAGTTTTTCAAGTTAACAAGATGATCTTGAGAAATCATACATAACTTCATACATCTTTTCTTTTTTTGCCCTAATATTTTCATATACCTCCTTCTGAAAATAGAGGAAATACAATATGTTGGTCTTTAAAACAAAAAATAAAACACATCATCTTTTAAAACTCTCAACGACTTTCACAAAAGAAGGCTTCCTCAAATATTTTTTTCCTGCAGATGCAGAGGCACTTAAAAAGCCATAAAAGGACACATTAAGAATGAAAATTGGTATCATTTTGTATTTGTTTTAAATAGAAAAAAATAATTATTCCTATTCAGTTGCTCATTGAAATGCCATCATTTTTAATTTTTCAAAGTTTTTTCTTTTACCATAATTCAGCAAAATGATTTAGTTCTATTTTTTTCTCTCTCTGCCTGATAATTTCATAAACTCTATTTGTTTCAGAAGGATAATGACTCACCTCAGGTTTCGTGTCTGCTGGATCCTTTCTCCCTGAGATGGGATATTGTTCTATGATAATCTTAGTCCCTGTCTTCCAGATAAAAGAGGAAGTTTAATAAAATAGACATAACCATGACTCTCTACTTTTCCAGAAGTGAGATCTCATATCTCATCATGTTTAATTAAGCAATAAGCTAGATGTCAAGAGCAATTAGAGTCTTGAAGGTCAAACTTGCTTAATTAAAGAATTAGAGGGGCCTCTTCTTATTTGACTATTTTGAAAGTACCAAGAGGCTTCTAACATCATCCTGGGAAGTCAAAAGAAATGAAGTCATAGCCAAATAGGCTAACACTTCGCATTGGAATTCAGACTTAGGTTTCCTCCTGCTAGGCTGCATTGGACTCCACAAAAGCTCATGGTTTGATACATAAACTGAATGCGTGGTTTTATGACCCAAAGTAGCAAACAGATAATGTTCTGAAAGTGCTATTAAAGAGCAGAGAATTTCAGTATTTGCTAGGTTTACGTAGGCAGGAAACAAAAGTCACAAAATATCAGACCTTTGATGTGTTTTTTTTTTTTTCTTAGTATTTTTTTTTTTCAGGCGTGGTCCTAGAAGCACCTTCATAAGAATCTTCTTAGGTACGGCAGGGCACGGTGGCTCACGCCTGTAATCCCAGTACTTTGGAAGACCGGCGGATCAAGACCATCCTGGCTAACACGGTGAAACTCTGTCTCAACTTAGAAAACACAAAAAAGTAATTAGCCGGGCATGGTGTCAGGCGCCTGTGGTCCCAGCTACTGAGAAGACTGAGTCAGGAGAATGGCGTGAACCCGGGAGGCGGAGCTTGCAGGAGCCCAGATTGCACCACTGCACTCCAGTCTGGGTGACAGAGCAAGACTCCATCTCAAAAAAAAAAAAAAAAAAGAAGACTCTTCTTGGGTACTTGATACAATGCAAATTTAAGGGCCCTACCCCAATTCGTTGAATCAGAATCTCTGGGAATAAATTTCTGGAATCTGCTTTTTACTAAGGCCTCTAGATGATTCTTATGCACAGTAAAGTTTCAGAAACTATAGATCTAGTCCATTTTTCTCATTTTATCAATGCAAATCTAAGATTTGGAAAGATTCACCTCTGCTAATCACTTTCGGGATCAAGATTATAACCCACACCTTCTTAGTTCATGTCTGTATCCTTTTCCACCAACCAATCAGACTACAAAGGTGAACCACAAAACCAAGCTTTCCCACTTCTATATTAATAGGTATGCTTTGGGTACCAACCTTGCCCCAAATACTTTTCCATACTGTTTGTCATAATGACTGATAATATTCTGATATTCAATGCATATGCTTTTGGATTTAAAAGGTATTAGCTATCTTCTTATGTCATAATCCTGAGGACCATTTCCCTTAAAATAGTCTTATTTCTTTGCTGTCCTCTTGCAATTATATTTCTATCATTAACGTTTGCTATCTCGTTGAATATTAGCAGTCTGAGATATTTCTGAATTAAGAGGCTCATTTTCTAGATATCCCCACAATTGCGCTCCTTTTGAGACTATAACCTCAATTGCCGAGATAACCCCAGCAATTGAGATGTAGCTGATCTTGTAATATAAACTCATGCAATATAAAACTGAAGAAAGAGCACAAACCTAAGAGTTAGAAGACATGGTTTCTAATCTTTTCTCAGCCACTAACTCACTTTAAGCCTGTCATTTTCCTTTTGAGTCCTTGTTTCCTCATTTGTAGAAGTCAGAACAGTTCTTAAAAATAGGTCCCTTTTCTGTTCTGACATTCTACGAAGGGAAGCTGGGAAACCAGGACCCTATGCTGTCATTAACTCACATTGTTCTTGAGAAGTGTGAAAAATCAGGAGATGCAAATATCTCTAATTATATCAAGCTGCCAAAGAAACAGTTGTCAATGTATTTTATTATTTTGCTGGTAAGGAGAGCTCTTAAGAGCTGTTGAGTTCCCTGTGGTTACAGGGGAAGAAATGAATGAACTCCTACAGGGGGTGTTAATGATGTTCCAGCATTTGTGTGGGAGGGCAGAGGAGACTTTAGGGAGAAAATATCTCCAGAGGATTTAGTCCATACTATGCTGTTTCTGCAAAGGCTGAAGAGGCTAGACAGGAGCATGCTCTCCAAAAAGCAAGGTAGATTTTGGCTTGCAGTGCAAGAGTTTCAGTTTAAAACATGATGTGCCTAAACAATTTAAGACAGTTAAAGCATTCTCAAGCGACTCAAGAAGATATGCATGTTTCAATTTGGTTTTTCTTCAGTAACTCTATGGTAAAAACAAAAACAAAACAACCCAACACTTGAAAACAAGGAAAACAAGAAAAGCCTGATGGAAATGTGACCATGTGATCTGAGGACCCAATGATCAACGAGCTCTCCAGGGGTGTCAAGGAAATGTGTGGACCTGCAGACAAGTGAACTGGATTTGAATTTTGCCTATCATGTCTTAGCACTATCTTTGTATGAGTCACTTTAAGACTAATAAGTCTCCCTTTCTTTCTCTTAGGAGTAAATAAGGCCTTTCCTGCCTCTCTCAAGTGGTGGACAAGAAACAAAGGTGAATAGGAGATGTATGGTGAAGTCATGTTTAACGTATTATTGCTCAAATGTAGAGACTGAGAAACAGATTCTAGAGATAAATTAAATTGCAGTGCCTGCAGGGCCACTTTCCAAATGGGTAACCTTATGTGAGTCATTTGAAATTTCTGATCCTCTGTTTTCTAAGCTGAAAAATGGGAAAGAAAATTGCTAGCTACTGTCAAAGAAAACCAGAGCTGTGTTGGGGCTCAGAATATGATAGCCAAAGAACATTACTTTGGTATGCTGCTTACTTTGACCTAAGGAGATTGGAAGGCCTCAAAAGCAAAGTCTGTCTGATCTTCTCCTGTTCTTCTGTCTCCCAACCATCTTTCTACCCCTGAAGCAATTCACAGAAACCAAAATTACTCTTCTCCAAGGCAATTAATACAAATTAGAATCCCTGTCCCCCAAAGTCAGCCATAAGCCAAAAAGTCACTTCTCTCTTCTCCTTTCAAGACCCTCATTCCAGAGTAATCCTGCCCTATACCCAGAAAGAAGGAACGTTACAGAAAGAAGTCAAGAAGAATCTGAACAGACAGGCCTTGCTGGGTTTTCCCCTTCATTCTCTCACCATTAAATTATGTCCTTTTGTCCAATCACATTTCCACCTGGCTGTCCATTCTTCATCTGAAAGAGATGAACTGGAAAAAAAAACTAAAAGGCAGAAATGAAGTCCACAGGCTCACAGCCCGGGCGGCGCCCTGACAGCCTGGGCGGCGCCCTCAGCCTAGTTAAAGATCGACCCCAGACCTAACCGATTAGGTTAATTAGGTTATCTATAGACTCCGGACATTGTAAGGACAAACGTTGTGAAAGTCTCTGTCCTGCTCTAATTACCGGTGTCTGCCACATATCTTAGTCCTGGGCCCAGTACGAACACAATCCTCTATTTTGTCCCAACTTCCTGAGCCCAACACACCCCCCC
>NW_016806375.1:2628944-2653001 GCF_001698545.2 Rhinopithecus bieti | reverse complement strand
AACCGATTAGGTTAATTAGGTTATCTATAGACTCCGGACATTGTAAGGACAAACGTTGTGAAAGTCTCTGTCCTGCTCTAATTACCGGTGTCTGCCACATATCTTAGTCCTGGACCCAGTACAAACACAATCCCCTATTTTGTCCCAACTTCCTGAGCCCAACACAAACACATCCCCCCACACATCTCAGAAACACCACCTAGAGAGCCCCTGATAAGATCACAACCGTTTGTAGTTTTACTAAAAGCGCGGGAACAAATGGAAAACTGTTAATTGTATTAACCAATTACCAGTTGTAATGCTGCAACCAAAAGAATTCCTTTGTACCTCTGTAACCTTGCATATCCTGTATGCATCGGGCTATAAAGAGCGGCCACATGCATCATTCGGGGCCCTCTTGTATGTTGTAAAACAGAGGGACCAAGTTCGAACTTGCATTAAAGATCCTTGCCGCTTGGCTTTGACTCCAGATTCTGGTGGACTTCTTCGGGGAATAAAGGGTCTGGGCATAACACATCAAACATAAGCATAAAAAAGGGCAGTTTTCCCTGGGTCCTTGGGTCTCATTTCTGAAGGCTCTTGTACCAAGTAACACTTTGATTAAATAAACATGTTATGCTTTTCTCTTATTAACCTATCTTTTGTTATAAGAGTGTCAGCTGTGACTCTTATTGTAGGTGAGAAAACATATCACACCTTTTTACCTGTACAGCTGGTTAGCAGTTAAAGTGGTAAAAATAGATTCTATTCGGGACTAATAGAGGGAAGGACTCCTTTGTATAGAACTGGGCTCAATTCCAAATACAGCATGGGCAAATGGGAATGTATAACAAAGGAGGAGAGTGGGGCGGGGGGTCAGTAGATGACAAATTACTAGGAGGAAATATGAGAGATAAAAAGGGAATTTTAGCTAAACTGACCTAGTGGGATTCTTGCTAGAGAAAAGCCAGCGTGATCAAACATCACTAGGGATTGAGGTTGGTAGAGGATGAGAAACCCAATTGGATCTCCTGGATAATCTGATATGAAGGATGGGGGTTCTGACAAAATCAAACCTTCCTTCCTAGTAGTATGTGTGTGTGCCTGCATTTCTGATTGATTAATGGGTTTATCTCACTCATAATGTCATCATCTTTCCAATTCATTCCTTTGTATAGTTTTTTAATTACATTTTTACTCTGAAGTATTACATAAACATATACACACATTTAAAACATAAATGGACAGCTAATATATTATTATAAAATAAGATGTGTATAACCATCTTGACCCATCTGGGTCAAGAAATAGAAATAAACAGCACTCCAGAATCATCCTCCTTTTCACATTGCTTTATCTGTAATTTAATTCCTTTTCTCTCACAGAGGAAACCACATTCTGAGTTTTATAGTATTCACTCCCTCGACTTGTTTTACAATACCTAAGTATGCATTCCTGAACGCTACTGGTTTTGTTTTCTAAATATAGCAGTATAATAAAGATACAATGTACATATCATGCAATTTGCCCATCTAAAATACATAATTCAATAGTTTTAATAAATTCAAAGAGTTGTACAGCCATCACCATAATTTTAAAATATTTTCTTCACTGCCAAAAAAGCTGGTACTCATTAGCAGTCATTTCCCATTTTTTTAATCCAACACCCCAACCCTTGAGAAAATAATCTACTTTCTGTGTCTGTAGATTTACCTTATATTTTTTTAAAGTGGAATCATACAATATAAACTTTTTTGTGACTAGCTTTTCACTTAGCAAAACGTCTTCAAAGTTCTCTCATGTTTTAGCATACATCAGTACCTCATTCTGTTTTATTGCCAAACATTATTTCACTGCGTAACTACAGGTATACCTTTTTTATTGAACTTCACTTTATTATACTTTGCAGATACTGCAATTTTTACAAACTGAAGGTTTGTGGCAACCCTGTATCAGACAAGTCTATTGGCATCACTTTTCCAACAGCATGTGGTCACTTCATGTCTCTATGTCACATTTTGGTAATTCTCACAAGAATTTGGTATTTCAAACTTTTTCATTGTTATTAATCTGTTATAGTGACCAGTGATCTTTGATGTACTATAGTGTTTTTGGGTGCCACAAAACTTACCCATATACAATGGTTTGAATTTGCATTTTCTGAATGACTAATAACGTTGACCATCTTCCCATGTATATCATATATATGTGTGTGTGTGTGTGTGTATATATACATATATATACACACACACACACACACATATATGTAAAGAGAGAGAGGATGTAGGGTGGGAGTCTCTCTGAAAAAAAGTATTCCCAGATCTTTGTCCTTTTTAAAATTTGGATTATTAGCCTTTTTATTATTGAATTATAACAGTTATTTATTTATTCTGGATAGAAGTCCCTCATCAGATATTTTATTTGCAAATTTTTCTCCTGTTATATGGGTTGTATTTTGGTTTCTTGATTTTACCATTGGAACACATTTTAAAATTTCTATGAATCCAGATTGATCTAATTTTTCTTTTGTGATGTGCTTTTGGTATTATATTTTAAAAGGCTTTGCCTAGCTCCAAGTCACAAAGGTTAACTCCTATATATTTTTTTTATTATTAATAACTTAAGTTCTAGGGGTATGTGTGGCCAATAAATGCCGACCAAGGTTTTTGGCTACAATATGGTAATACTTGGTTGCCCCATGTTGGGTGGTCCTGCACCCTCCCATCAACCCTCGTCCAGCACCCATCCCAAGTTGGTCATTTACATCAGGGTGTAGACTCCCAATGCAATCCTGCTCTCCATAATAGGCCCTGGGTGTGTGGATGTCCTTCTGAGACCAAGGTGAATCTCCATGTGTTCAGTTTCCCCACCCTAAATGAGTGAGGAATCATGCGGTGGTTTTGGTTTTTTCTGTTCTGTGATAAGTTTGCTGAGAATGATGGTTTCCAGCCTGCGAATCCCATGTCCCCGTACAAAGGATACAAAACGTCATCCTTTTTTTATGAGCTTGCCATAAAGTATTCCACCGGTTTGGTATATGTGCCACATTTTCTTAAATCCAGTCTGTCACTGATGGACATTTTTTTGGGGTTTGAATCCAAGTCCCTTTGGCTAATTGGTGAAAATAGTAGTGGGGCCACAATGACATAACGTGTGCATGGTTTAGTCTCTTAATGAGCAGAGACATGGATTTTATAAGTCCTTTTGGGTGATATACCCCGTCAACTGGGATGGCGGGTCCCATGGATGGGTTTTAGTTCCCTAGATCCGCTTTGAAGAATCCGCGTAGTCTGGTTTCCCATAATGGTCAAGAGACTCGAACTTCCGAAGGTGTTCCCACTCCACCAACCTCAGTGGGTAAAAGTTGGTTCCCTGTTTGCTTCTGTTCTCACAACATCCCTCCTGTCCAGCCCACTCTGTTAAAGAAACAACGGCTGGAAGGGCCCCACCACGCTACTGACCCTTCCAAACTTATACTACAAGGCCTACAGCCACCCAAAAACCAGCATGGGTACTGGGTACCAAAACAGAGATATAGACATGGAACAGAAACAGAGTCCTCCAGAAATAATACCGCACATCTAACAGCCATCTGAATTCTTTTTGGACAAAACCCTGAGAAAAAACAAGAAAATGGGGGAAAAGATTCCCTAATTTAATAAAATGGATGGCCTGGGAAAATTGGCCAGCCATAAGTAGAAAGCTGAAACTGGATCCTTTCTTCACACCTTATAGAAAAATTAATTCAAGATGGATTAGAGACTTAAATGTTAGACCTAAAACCATAAAAACCCTAGAAGAAAACCTAGGTAATACCATTCAGGACATAGGCATGGGCAAGGACTTCATGTCTAAAACACCAAAAGCAATGGCAACAAAAGCCAAAATTGACGAATGGGATCTAATTAAACTAAAGAGCTTCTGCACAGCAAAAGAAACTACCATCAGAGTGAACAGGCAACCTACAGAATGGGAGAAAATTTTTGTAATCTACTCATCTGGCAAACGGCTAATATCCAGAACCTACAAAGAACTCAAACAAATTTACAAGAAAAAAACAAACAACCCCATCAAAAAGTGGGCAAAGGATATGAACAGACATTTCTCAAAAGAAGACATGCATACAGCCAACAGACACATGAAAAAATGCTCGTCATCACTGGCCATCAGAGAAATGCAAATCAAAACCACAATGAGATACCATCTCACACCAGTTAGAATGGCAATCATTAAAACTCCTATATTTTCTTAATTGAATTTTATAGTTCTGAGTCAACTTGGGAATATGGTTTGAGGAAGAGGTCTAACTTCATTCTTTTGTATTTGGATATACAGTTATTCATGCAACATTTGTTGAAAATACTATCCTTCCCCCCACTGAATTATGTTGGCACTATTGTTGATTGACTATAAATGTGAGGGTTTATTTCTAACTCTCATTTCTATTACATTTTGATGTAGGGCTCTGTCCTTATGCCAATACCACACTTTGCTGATTACTATAATTTGTAGCAATACCTTCTTTCCATTTTTATCTTGAAATGTCTTTTTTATTTTTACTTCATCTTGGAAACATAATTTTGCTAGATATAAAATTGTTGGTTGGAATTTTTTTCTTTGACCACATTGAATATGTCATCTCACTGCCTCCTGGCTTTCATTGTTTTTAATGAGAAATAAGCTGTCAATCCTATGGAATGACTTTGTATTTAATGGAGTTCTTACTCTCTTGCTGCTTTCAAGAATTTTCTCTTTGTATTTGGCCTTTAACATTTTTCTATAATTTGTCTGATTTTGAGTCTCTCTGACTTCATTCTACTTGGAATGTATTGAGGTTCTTAGATGCAAATATTAAAGTTTTTCATCAAACTTACACAGTTTTCAGATATTATTTATTTGAATTTTTTCTGCTTCTTTCTTTCTTCTCATTCTGATAACCCTAATGTGTATAAGTTGATATTGTTATTTGTGTCTCACATTTCTCTGAGGTCTTGATGGTATTTTTTTCATTTTTTATCTTATTCATAATGCATAATCTTTAATTATCTATCTTCAAGTGTGTTGATTCTTTGCTCATTCCATTTTAAAGCTATTGGTAAGCACCTGTAGTAATTTTTTCATTTTAGTTAGTATACTTACTATCTTCAGAAATTTTATTTGGTTTCTCTTACTACATAATTTCTATCTTTTGAATGATATTCTATATTTGATGGGACACTCCCATCATACATTACTTTTGTCATTATGATTTCCTTTAGTTCTCTGAACGTATTTTTAAGTCTGCTTTAAAGATTTGCCTGCTAAATCTGACTTACGGACTCCCTCAAAGGCAGTTTCTGCTTCCTCTTTTGTTTCTTGCATGTAAGTCATTTTTTTCTGTTTTTTTGCATGTCTTATAATTTTTTGTTGATAGCTAGAAATTTTTTATAATATTTTTGTAGCAACCCTCAATACTTATCTTGTCTCCCCTATTCTGATTTTTGTTTGTTGTTGCTTGGTTACTTATTTGTTTAGTGACTTGGCTATCTTGTTTTAATAATATCTGCTTGCCCCACAGCATGAAGCCTCTGATGCTATTCCACAGAGTTAGCCTTGGTCATGTGCATAGTCACCCTGAGATGCCAGTGGCTTTAGCAAAGCTCTCTCGAGTATCTCTTTCCATGATCTTTCTGTTAAGCCTTCTGTCACTGTTATCACTCCAAGCTATTAGGCTCCACTAATTGCCAGCTAATTGCTCTATTGTTTTAGACAACATTCTAGACATAAATTAATCTACAGTCTGATATAATTAAATTTTGGCTTCTTTGCACAGGTAGTTTTGCACAGGTAGTCTTTGAAGTTTCTTCTGACACCAAGAGGGCTCTTATATCTCTCTTTCCCTGGTTCTCTCAGGCAAACTAGCTGGCCTGCAGTTTATCTTGTTGCTTTCATGGGCCTACCAGCCTCCTCTCAATTGCTTACCAAAATCTCCATTGCTTCTGAGAGCACGCTTAGGCTTAAACTTTCAAAATAAAATCAATTCCCTTGGGAAAAACTTCAAAACTGTTTATTCTTATAGCCTGCCTCTCCTCCTATACATACTCTCTCAACCATTGCTCCACAGCTGGAACAGTTATCTGCTTCTCTCAGATTGGCACCCATGCATTACCAAAAGGATGGGCACTGAGTGGGATCAGTAGCCTTCAGTCTTCTCAACTTGCCTTTCTTGATCTTCACTCTACAAGCAAGCTAGGGCACAGGCAACCAGTATTCTGAGCCTATCATACCAGGCATACAGCTTCCTTCCTATAAGTGGAGGCTAGGTGGATGAAGAGAGCATCTGACCTCTCAACCATGTCCATGTGGAGTTTATCTTCTGTCACATAGAGCTGTAGCACAGATGAGCAATGCTGGCAGGAAGGTGGGCGAAAAGAGAGCCCATACCTTTGTAACCCCTACCTGAAGTAGAGCTTCTGTCATGATGAGATGAAGGAAGGAGGAAGGAGCAGGCAATGGTTGCTGTGTCATAGACTTACTTCTTTACTCAGATTTCATAGCTTTTCTTGAATAAATATGTATTTATTTGCTGTATGCTCTTAGGACAATTTTCAGAATTTTAAGTGGTTTTGTTTTTTATATAATTGGTTTTGTTATACAAAAAGAAAGCCACTTTTCACCAGGGACCAGATCTGTAAAAGTCCTCATGACCCCATTTCCGAGGTTGGATCCTTAGATGCTACCTATAGTTTTATTTTGACTCTTTTTTGAACTTAATATAAATGGAATCTTAACACATGCATTATTTGGGGGCTGGCTTCCTTCATTCACATTAGATGGTTAAGATTTATTCAGGTTGTTACTGACAGATCTCAATTATTTATTTTTCCCTGCTGTATAGTATATGCCATTCTATAAATTTTAATTTATTTAGCCAAGCTTTGGTTAATTTATATCTGCTATGGTTTTACACTTTCATCCTGAAGCATATAAGCATGCATTTTTGTGGTATATGCCCTGAAGTATTATAATGTTTTTCTATTATATTATTTAAGAATATTCAGTTTAACTGGGTCAATAAACCATATGGATTTAAGCATTTCAATTTGGCCTGTGAATTATTGTGTTTCATGAGTTTAGGGATAGAATGCCTGATAGTGTACTTGGAGCCTCCTATTGCATCAAGAGTTTCCTCCATGACAAAAAAGATTGCTGGGTCACAGGATATGTGTATCTTCAACTTTAATAGATGATGTCAAAATTATTTTCCAGTATTTGTTCCAGCTCACACTTTAACCTATAAGATAAAAATGTTTCTGTTGATCCCATTCTTGTCAACACCTGCCATCATCAGAATTGTTCATTTCAGCTATGTTGGCAAAAGCAAGAGACATCTCATCATGCTTTTAAGTTGAATTTTTCAGAGAACTTATGAAGTTAAGCACTTCTTTATATGTTAATATTGGCCATCTGAATTTCCTCTTCTGTGAAATGCCTGTTCAAAGCCTTTGCCATTTTCTATTGGAGTTTCTGTTGTTTTGCTCTAAATATGTATGAGTTATTTTTATATCCTGACAAATCCTTTATCAGTTGATACATTTACAATATCTTTTTCCATTCTATTTTTTTCCTCTCTTAATGGAGTCATTCATGTATAGATGTTCCTAATTTCAATGTAATCACATTTGAATCTTTTTTCTTTAGGATAGGATAATGCTTATTGTGTACTTTTTAAGTAATAATTTAGTAATGACGAGAATATGAAAATATTTTTTCTTTGTAGCTTATAAGTTTTATTGTTTTGCCGTTTACACTTAGATCAACAGTCTATCTGAAATTGACATTTATGTATGGTGAGAAATTGAGATCAAATTCGTTTCTTTGTTTTTCAATCAAGTGTTTAAATTATTCCAGCAATATTCATTGAAGAGATCTTTTCCCTACCATTCTGTACCTTAAATGAATCAAGGAGTCATTTATGGATGTAATTAACTTCTGTTACATTATCTATTTCTCTATTAATATAACGGTGTCTTAGTTGCTGTAACTTCTTAAGATGTCTTATATCTAATATACCAAATCTTTCTATCTTATTTTATTCTTAAAAAAAAAATACCTTGGATAATCTTAGCCATTTTCATTTTCATATACATATGTGTACATGTCTAAAACTATTTGGATTTTGATTAGGATTTAACTGAAGTTTTAAAGCACTTTGTAGATAATTCATGTTTTTAACAGTCTTTCAATCCATGCTTATTGCACATCCCTCCATTTAGCTTTCCATTAATTTTGTCATAATATTCCACAATTATTTAAGTAGAAATGTTATAACATCCCTTGTTAGATTTGACCCTAGACACTTGTTTTCATGAAAACTAGCCCAAATAGTATTTTTTTAAAAGTTGTATTTTCACAATGTTAATGCTGTTAAATAGAATAATCAAGTTTTTGGCTGGGTGTGGTGGCTCACGCCTGTAGTCCCAGCACTTTGGGAGGCCGAGGCGGGCGGATCACGAGGTTAGGAGATCGAGACCATCCTGGCTAACACGGTGAAACCCTGTCTCTACTAAAAACACAAAAAGTTAGCCGAGCGTGGTGGCGGGCGCCTATAGTCCCAGCTACTCCGGAGGCTGAGGTAGGAGAATGGCGGGAACCCAGGAGGCGGAGCTTGCAGTGAGCTGAGATCGCGCCACTGCACTCCAGCCTGGGCGACAGAGCGAGACTCCGTCTCAAAAAAAAAAAAAAAAAAAAGAAAAGAAAATCAAGTTTTATATTGATTTTAATCCAGTAATGTTGCTAGATTTTGAATTCCTTTTATTATTTCTAATAATTTATAGGTAAATTATTTGGATGGTCTACATATATGATCGAGTAAGTCATGAAAAATGACAGCTTCATTTGTTTATTTATAATTCTTTTGTCTTATACTGTTCTTTATTGCCTTAGTGCACAGGCTGGGATATCAGGTGAAATGTTAAGTAGAAGTAGTGATATTAGAATCCTTCCATTGCTCTCAATTTTAAAAAAAAATTCAACTTTTCACCATTAAGAATGACATATGTTGTGGTTTTTGCAGACATCTTTCATCAGATTAAGAATATCACTGTTTCTCCTTTGCTATGAGTTTTCATTATGGTGTTAGACGTTAAATTTTTCAAGTATTTTCTTCTGATATATTAATATGATCATATACTTTTCTTCTCTAACATATTGTTAGTGTGATGAATTACACTGATTAATTTTTAAGGATAAATAATCTGGCATTATTGAAATAAATCCAACTTGATCATTATTGTATTTTTTCTACATATTGCTGGATTCAATTTGCCAAATGTATGTAATTTAGAATTTTTTTGTATCTATGTATTTTTACTAAAATGGATCTGTAATTTTTATTCTTCATATTCTTGCTAACCTAATATGATGTGTTGATTACTACACCCTTTTTTGTATTCACTGAAATTGTTTATATAAGAATAAAGTTATTTTTACCCTAAAATATTTGAAAACAATTCTCCAGTAAAGCCACTTAGGCTTGGTGTTCACTCTATATTACTATACCTGTGAAATAATGTAATTCTTTATATAGTCAGTATTCATATAGATTTACCCACAATTCCACCAGCTTTTACCCCAAATCCCTGGGTTTCAGAATTTCAATTATTTTGGCACTTGAAAGGTAATATTGTTACATAAACTTTGTACTACTTATCACCTCCAGTGGGGTCTACACACCTCATATGCATGCACATTAATACCTCTGCAGAGAAAGATATGACTATTTATTTAAAGTGGAATAAATAGAAACTACAAATAGCCTCAAGTCAGTTCAGTTCAGGTTTTCCATCAAGTAATTTCAGACCAGGTCTTGCTGTTATTGAAGCTTTCTAGGTTTGGAATTATGGCTGAGAGACTGGGAACAGACCTTACACAGTGACTGGTTTCCAGAAGAATCTCAACAAATGCTATTGATGAACTGATTTGTCAGCAAGGAGATTTTTACATAACTTTTTTTTCTAGTCAAATGTTGGGATTTTAGGGTACTATTACGATAATGCTACAAGTCCATCCATCTGGCTGACAGACAACTTCATAACCAAAATGTTTATGCTGATAAATTGCAACAAAGAGATTGTAGAGCTTGGTTAACACCCCACAGGTTCAGAGTGGAAGAGGAACGTGAACTCAGAATCTCAGACTTTGTGTGATCTTACTTTAAACACATTCTGACTCCTAGAGTGGGAAGAAAATATTACAACTGGATGAAAACAAGAGATTCAAACCAGAAAATTAAGGGCAAATGGCAGTAAAGGAGCAACAACAATAAAAAGCTTCCTCACGGATGAATGATATGGGTGAACATCTTGAAAAGGCCATTTGAAGTGGTGAAAAGTCAGTGTCTACTTTTCTTGAATGAAGATATATATAATCTGTTTCACCCAGAAGGCTGCACAACCTCATAGATTTTATAAAGAAATAAATTATTTTCAAAATGGACCCAACATTTTTTATAGCAATTATACCACTATTCACATTGCTCTCCTGGGATGATTCAACATGCATGCATTTTAAAATACAGCTTTACAGAACTTCATCTCATAAATCTCTGAAAAAAAATCCATCAGGTGTTATAACAAGAAGAGCCTTACTCTCTTAATGGTTTCAAGTTTCCAGACACTAAAGGGAAATGGACTGAGAAGTTAAATCTATCCTTGATAAACCTACCGATACTCACAACATCAAATAATACTAGAAGGTTAAAGTGATTACAGTCTTTTAAGACAATCTCAAAAGAGACCTAAACAAATTTTGCTGCCTTACTCAGGAGTTCATTAATTATATGTTAATTACTTAAACTACTTAAAGCTGTTAAAAGCAGAGAAATTTTATTTCTTTTTCAAAAAAGTAGATTTCAGAAAAAAAAAAATCAAAGGATAAAATCACCCAGTGCTTAGATTGACATGTGGAAATGCTGCTTTCATGCATTCCATTGTCCGTGGGAGAATTGATTGCTATGATGTTTTAGGAATTTAGTCTGCCAATATCAGTACAATTAAAAATAAAATTTGACACAGCAATACCACTTTTTGGAAATCTATCCTATAGAAACAAAAGCACTCATGCATGAGGATTTGTGCACCTGGTTTTTACTCTTTGAATATTTATTGAGTACCTATTCTGTGCCAATCACAAATGACAGACAGGGCCCTCGTCTTACAGTACTTATATTCTAAGGGAGAAAAACTGAAAAATAAACATGTAAAGAAAAATAGTAAGCAGAGATAAATGCTGTAGAGTGACTCTAAATGGGGTATTGTGATAACTTATAACTTTAGAGTAGGTAGTCAAGAAAGGGCACCTCTGAGCAATAGGTGACATTTATCCTGAGAATGTACCAGTAAGAATCCAGCCTTGGAAAAATCACAGTGGGATTTATACTTGCAAAAGGCTGTTAACAACCTGAATTTTAGCAACAAGTTAAATAATGTTATATTCATGCTATGGAATATGACACAGCTATTAAAATAATGTCTAACTGGCATCTCCAAGTTAAACATGCCTAAAATTTGACTTCTGGTCTGTCTCCTGGAAACACCTACTCATTTTGCAGTCTGCCTTATCTAAGCTACAGCAACTCTATTCCTCGAGTTTGGGGGCTAAAAGCCTTGGTATCACCCTTGGCTCTCCATTTTGTCTTATAACCATTTCTGGTCCCTCAGTATATTGAGGACTCAATCTTGAAAATACAACTAGAATTCTATCACTTTATACCACACCCACTTCCACTTGCCTGTACCTGCACCTTTCACCTGGATTATTACAATGGCCTTCTAACTGGCTTCCTCTTATGCACTTGACATCCTTCAGTCTATTCTCAGCAAGGCAGCCAAATGTTAGTCCTTGGATCAAAATCATTCATTCTATTTTAGAGTAAAATCCAAAGTTTTAACAAAGAACTTTAAGGTCCTAGAGGGACTGACGCTGACATTCCTCTAACTTTTCCTCTTTCTACAATCTCCCCCATCATCTTGTTCCAGCAGAGCTGGGCAACTTGCCATTCTTTGAGCACACAAGGACGACCCTGTTTCAGGAATGTAGTACTTAACTCTTTCCTTTCGCTAAATGTGACTGACTCTTCACACAAAAATCCTCAATGGCTACACTAACTAAAATGCAACCTTCTAACATTTCTAATCCCCCTTTCCTATTGTGTCCGGAATTGGTTCCTTCCAGTGGGTTCTTGGTCTTGATGACTTCAAGAATGAAGCCGCCAACCTCGTGGTGAGTGTTACAGCCCTTAAAGGTGGCACAGACCCAAACAGTGAGCAGCAGCAAGATTATTGTGAAGTGCCAAATAACAAAGCTTTGACCAGGTTGCCACTGCTGGCTAGGGTGACCAGCTTTTATTCCCTTATTTGTCCCCACCCACATCCTCTTGATTGGTCCATTTTACAGAGTGCTGATTGGTGCATTTACAATCCTTTAGCTAGACACAGAGTGCTGATTGCTGCATTTTTACAGAGGGCTGATTGGTGCATTTACAATCCTTTAGCCAGACAGAAAAGTTCTCCAAGTCCCCACTCAACCCAGGAAGTCCAGTTGGCTTCACTTCTCACTATCTTGCTTTCTCACTTAATGTGTCTAATAATATCATGCATTTTATTCAATGATATTATCTCTTTTTTTTTTCCTTTTCGTGGAGAACGGGGTCTCACTATATTACCCAGGCAGGTCTCGAACTCCTGGGCTCAAGCTATCCTCCCGCCTCTGCCTCCCTGAGAGCTGGGATTACAGGCGTGAGCCACCGCGCCCAGCCTCAATGATATTATCTATTGTCTCTCTCCTCATCATTAGAATATAACTTCCATGAAGGTCAGATGGTTCCCCGTGCATAGAACAGTGTCTGATGAAAGATAATCACTGCATAAGCATTTGTCTAATCCATGAATAATTATTTTAGACACACTCATAAAAGTAAGTTGATATATGTGTGTATATGTATGAATGTATAGATTGGTGTGGGAGAATACAAATCAAACAGTTCATATTGGTTCAGTCAAGGGAGTAGAGTTAGAGACAATGAGGCAGTTATTACGGTTTTTCTTTAAGCATCTCTGAGTTGATTGACTGGTTACTATAAGGGATTACATTTGTGACTTTTGGAAAATATTATAGCTAAATTTTATATAAAGTATATTAATGTTAGCATGAAATATACTTAAAACTCTCAAATCTCAAGATTTTTTTTCACATTTTTATCATTACTATATTTCAATTGGAAATGTATAAATATTCAGGCTTGGTAGCTGTTTATGCAATAAAAGATCTAGAAATTTCAGGAGATTCCAAGCTTCCCAGAGCCAAAAGCTGTTGTAGGCTTCCTCAGTAAAAGCGCAGCTTCTGCATCACAACAGATAACATAAATGAACTTTGAGCATATCAGCCCACACCCAGAGAGATTTTTTCATACTCCAATTAATTCTGGCATTAGACAATCATTTAAGAAGCCAGATAACCAGTGGCTATCTAATCCTTCCTTTCAAATGAAGCAGTGTACAGAAACATAAACAAATAAACATAAAGAGCTAAAGCATGTGGGGGTGTGAACAATAGCCTCCCTGGCCTTCTCCCAGGTAGCTTCTGAGAGATTTGAATGGAAGTTTTAGGGGGTCCACAGAACTAGAATATTTATAAACCATATGTGGGCAGGGTGAAGAGCAGAGCAGTCTGTTAACTTTTGAATAAAGCTGAAGGAATGTTTGAAAGAAATGAGACAAGATAACTGTCTTCAATTATTTTAAAGAAGCAAGTTGACTTTTCTGTGAAGCTCCAGAGAGCGTCAGTAAGATTAGTGAAGGGCTGGTTTAAGAAGGCAATTTATTTGATATTAGGAAAACTTAACTGTCTGGAAACTATAGTTGGCCAATAGTGAAATGAACTGCCAACTGTAACAACAGACTTCCCGTCGCTGGGGAAATTCACAAGGAGACAAAGCCTACATAACCAATGACAGAAGTGTAACATATGGCATTATTTACCTGGTGAGAGATTACATTATTGAGATGCCTTCTAATTCTTGGGTTCCAGGAGTTAATGTATCAGGACTCTTTTGGATGCAAATGACAGAAACTCTGCTTTTGCTTAAGCTTGCACAATTGACAACACAAAATTAGATCCTATCTCCAGATGTGGTTCAATTCAAGAGCTTAAGCTTTTATCTCTTCTCTCCCTTTCTTGGACTTTTCTTTTCTTTTTTTTTTTTTTTTTTTTTTTTTTTTGAGATGAAATCTCACTCTGTTGCCCAGGCTGGAGTGCAGTGGCATGATTTCCGCGTACTACAACCTCCACCTCCCAGGTTCAGGCGATTCTCCTGCCCCAGTCTCCCGAGTAGCTAAGATTACAGGCATGCACCACCACACTTGGCTAATTTTGGAGATGGGTTTTCACCATGTTTTCCAGGCTCGTCTTAAACTGACCTCAGGTGAGCCAACTGCCTCGGCCTCCCAAAGTGCTGAGATTACAGGCGTGAGCCACCACACCCAGCCTTTTTTTGCCTTAAGCCTCAGGCAGACTCATTTCACATGCCAACGAAGACTCTCAGAAATCCCATTATCTTCCTACCTAGAAATACAATCTACCAACTGGTTCTGCCAACCACAGTTTTCACTAATCACAGTTTTAAAATATTCAGAAAAAAACATAAAAAATAATAATATGACAATTAAAATACCAATAAAATACAGTATAACGATTATTTGCATAGTATTTATATTATATTTGGGACTGTAGGAGGGAGGGTGTAAGTTATATGAAAATACCACACTATTTTTTATAAGGGACTCGAGCATCTGTGGATTTTTGGTATCTTTGGGAGTCCTGTAATCAATCCTTCTGCAGACGAAGGAGAATTGTACTCAAGAGAATTCTCTTTCTCAATGTCTTAAGCAAAAGTCCAGTGCAAAACTCTGTCTTACTTTTGATCATGCACCTATCCTTGAACAGTCTCAACATACAAGAAAGTAGGACCTACTGATTAGCCATCTTGGTATAGGAATCCATTTCTACCACAAATGAGATGGGATTATATGAATAACAATCCACCAGATGAGGATGGAACAGTCCCCCAAAGGAAAAACATGCTGAGTAGAAAAAGGAATATGTGTCCATTATATTCTGAGAAAGGCACAAAAAAATAAGATTTGATTTTTACATACATCTGATTATTCAGGTGAATTTAGAAGGAGCTACAAAGGTTATAGTCATTTTTTTTGTAGATTACAACCAAGAAAGTACTGAGTTTCTTCACAAGTTTTGGCTTAGAGAGGCTTTCCAGAATTAAAGAAGAAAATCAGGCTGTTTTCACCATTGCACTGAAATGGGATGGTACTAGGATAAGGAGATGTGTGCTGTCACTGAATATGTTTCTATAACAGATGGGAATAGCTTTTTCTTGAAATAGCTACTGATGTAGGGAAGTTAAGATTAGCTAGGGCAATGGTTTTCCATTTGTAGGAATTTGTATTACGGTAATCAACCAACCAGAAGGAACTGTTAGTCATCCTTTCCCTGTTTAGAGGCAGAGCTTTGCAAACGAAAGAGAACAATGTACATGTAGGCTATACGCGTGCGTGTGTGTGTGTGTGTGTGTATTTCTCTCCTATGTATATGCAGACATTTATAGACTATGCATAAAGTGAGTCCACGTATTTCTGACAAAAAAAGCAACATAATGTGTAAGAGCAAAGTTTGGGAACCATTCTGTCTGAGTTGAAATCCTGCCTCCATCACTTACTAGCTTTGTAACCTTATGCAAAATATTTAACTTTTCTATACGTTGTTTTTTCTCATCTGTTATTAATAATAGCAACAAACCCATAAAATTGCTTATTGAATTAAATTAGTAGATAATGATAAACATTTAGAAGAGTGCCTGGAACATCATGAATGCACAATAAAAATTGCAATCATTATTATTACTGTTCACTAACTTCCTGTGTCATTCTGTTGAAATCACTTACCCTCTCTGGGCCTCAGTTTCCGCTCCTCAGCAGCCATATTGTATTCCCAGGAGCTACTTTTCCACAGAGTTTTAACATATGCTATGTTACACTTTGTTCAAGGCATTTTTAAACTTATGATTCTCCTCATGTTCATGTCAAACAGGCAAAACATTATGCTGTATTTGTTAAAAACAACAAAAATAAATTTAAAAAATAGGTTAACATGCAAGGACATTGAACTAACAATAAATCATTTAAGTTAAAAATTTCATATATACAATGGTTGGAAACAAACGTCACTCCATAAACATGTATTTTCTTAAAAGAGAAAAAATCAGAAATTGGGCAGTTAATTTTTTGAAATGAATTATGTCCTTATCAAGTAGTGCTTGAGACATGAATGGTAAACACATTCAAAAAGCAAGATAGGAAGAAAATGAAAACCAATTATGTAATATCACTTAGTGAGGTAAATTCATCATCATTCACTAATAGTCATTTGAATGTCTGGAAATAGTAAGATATGAACTTATTCTGGGCCCAGCTACTTTAGAGAGAAATAATTAAAAAATAAAAGTTGAGACTTTCCAGAAGTAAAATTTCTGTGTACATCACCAAGTTTGCGTCTTTCTTCCCACAAAGATGATTTGCTGGATATGAATGGAAACTTTCCCTTTTGGAATCCCCCATCTGTCACTGTATAAATTGGGTTCAGAGAAAGTAATTTGGATGCTGCAAAAAGATTTCAGTAACACAGGTAGGCTAGGCAGTAGAACAAGGCAATGCTCAGAAACCAAGGCCCAGTTTCAGGAAACGAGCCTTTTAAGGGAAGAATGGGCAGACAAACATAGCAAATGTATTAATTCAGAATCAAATTATCCCCAAATAAAACACACACACACGTATGTCATGGATTTTCAAGAGGTGTCAGTTACTCTTCAATGGGCTGGTAATGCTTTTTTAACTCTTATGATGAAATTTGATATAGCCTAACAGATATAGTCAAAAAAGGAGGGTTAGGTAGGAAACAGAAAAACAGATAATGATGGATATGCATGATGCAGAAATAGCTTAGCTCATTTGACAGCCTTAGCAGATGATCAAAACATATTCCGGTGAGATTTCTTGCCTCCATTTGAACTTAGATGTGTTGGGATGATAAATCTGGTAGGAATTTTAGAGGACATGTAGTTTAATCTTTCATCTCTTGCCTGAATCCCTTTTATGATATTCTCCCAAAGCAGTCCTAGAATACACTCAGTGGTATTTTCCAGAACAGTCCATTGCAATATTATGCAGTATAGACTGAGAAAGTTCTTTTTTTTTTTTTTTTTTTTTTTTTTTTTTTTTTTTGAGATGGAGTCTTGCTCTGCCGCCAGGCTGGAGTGCAGTGGCGCAATCTTGGCTCACTGCAATCTCCACCTCCCAGATTCAAATGATTCTCCTGCCTCAGCCTCCCGAGTAGCTGGGACTACAGGTGCCTGCCACCATGCCGGCTAATTTTTTGTATTTTTAGTAGATACAGGGTTTCACCATGTTGGCCAGGATGGTCTCAATCTTTTGACCTCGTGATCCACCTGCCTTGGCCTCCCAAAGTGCTGGGATTATAGGCGTGAGCCACCACACCTGGCCTAGACTGAGAAAGTTCTTTTTTAAATAGAGTATAAATTGATCTCCTAGTAACTTCTACCTATCAATCCTAGATTGATCTCTTTAGATCTTTTCTATAATTACTAAAATACACTTATTATTCAACAACTCCTCCACATATAAGACACTTTTAAAACCTGTATAGAGGATATGACGATGAAAAAAAAAAAAATAACCCCTCCCCTGAAGCTGCTTATGGAGACAAAAGACAGGAAAAAATTAGTTTCAGCACTGATCAGATTTATGGTACAAGCTACAAGGGAGATGTAGGCAAGATTTCATTGTGTCCGTGGAGAGAGGAATCACTTCTTAGGGTATACAGAGAACATTTCTTGGAAGCAAGGAAATGGGCAGTGGTATCACAGAAGGATTCAACTGCATAATCAGGGAAAAAATAAAATTGAGAGGCTATGGATTTTGATGCTTCCTGGATTTCTAGCTCATACATTGAGGTAAATAACCCTGAATATATTCTGTCACTGTATATATCCAGTTTTTGACATATGGGCATGTCATGAACTTTCATACTGTGTTTCAGTAATGAATGGACTTTAACTGGCCACTTCTCTGCAAGTGTGTATATGTGTGTGTGTGTGTGTGTGTGTGTGTGTGTGTGTGTGTGTGTGTGTCTATGGTGTGAGGTCTTGCTAAATTGGCAAAGGTGAGGTTTCTCATCTTCTCAGTAATTCCTGGATGAACCATAACTTCACCTGGAGGAGAACGAAATGAAAAAGACTCAGACAGGTAGAGCTTTGGCAAGTGATATTTTACCCTTGACTAATAGGGAACTACTTACCCTATGACCAATTCCAGGTGATAGAAATTCAGTGGTGCCCACTTCAGGGAAACTAGGCAAGCCTCCAGGAGGGGCCACCTGTGCTGCTTTCCTTTCTACAAGGAACTAGCCGGCCACTTTAGAGGACTAGAAGCTTGTATTTTAAACATGTCAACTGTTATGCCTTTTGTATTTTCTGTAATTATTGCTTTTTTGTTCTCTGAGTATTAAAGTTCTTTTGAAAATGTCAGCCTGTCTCAGCTGAGCAAAGGAAAACAAGAAAAGTTGTTTCAATTCATGCATTTGCAGTTTTTAAGGAGGAATGAGGCTCCCTCCCTATTTTATGGGGCCCAGTGTAGTGGAGATTATAATAATCTAATGGAGAAGGTGCCAGAAAAGGAGATATTTAGGAGAAAGAAGTCAGGTTCCTTAGCCAACCACCCTCTTCACATAAACAGTTTACTGGACTCTGTTTTTTACCATTATGAAAGTTTCTATGTATTTTTAAATATTTTCATCTTTTTTATTTATTTCTTTTTCTTTTATACTTAGTCCTGCAGGGGAAAAAAAAAGTGTTTTTGTTAAACAAAAAGGCCAGTGCATTGTAAATAAATAAATAAATAAATTGACATTGTAAATAAATTGACAAATAGGCACAAGGCAGAAAATCAAAACGAACCATAATTCTATCACTTGAACATTGATAACTTCTGGGTCTAGTTTTAGCTGATGCTTCCTTCTACATTTTAAAATTTTATAATTGTATAGATATTTTCATGTATATACTAAATGAATATACATTTTGAATGTATATGCTAAATACATATACATTTTAACGTGTATAGTAAATGCATATACTGTTTAATGTATATATTAAATGCATATACATTGTTTATGTATCTACTAGATGCACATACATTGCTTAATGTATACACATTAAATATTATGCCTTTAATACCATCTCAATTCTTAGGCATTTAACTTGGTTCCTTTCTTATACACTTAATATGATATCTCAATAACTAGATTTTATTTTTGTTAGAGAGAAGGAGGGGTGGGAAGAGGACAATCATAAGTAAAATCCTTTTCTGTTCATTTAAACCTTTTATTGCAGCTTCTGGGCCCTCTCCAAGCATACAGAGGTGACCAAGCTTTTCCTACAAAGGCCTGATGGTCCTAAAGCCCTGACCACATCCACCTTTGCTTTGTTTCTGACATGGCTGGTCCTCACAGCCTCCCTGAGGGTGACAATCACAGGGACTCATTAGCCAGGCTCTATCCCTCCACCCTGGACAAATGACTGCTCCGTTTCTCCAGTAGCTGCCAGGAGGGCTGGTGAAACAACCCAGAAATACGGGGAGTTAACTTCCAAAGGGGCAACCTTCTACAGTGGGAGACTTGAGACAGACAGGGGGCCAGCAGATACACTGCTCACTCTTCCTCTACCTTCCAGACTGTTCTGAGGCACTCCATTGTGTTTTTCTCCCACTCTAAGTCACAGGTTAGCATGTGAAGTATGTGTCAGCACATACGCTGTTCTTCAGGCCCTATTGTCTAGCAAACCCAGGCTAAGACACACATAGTATGTCATTTAATCACATGACAATCTGAGCAACAATCCTGTGAGATAGATATGTTTCATGTTTATAAATATGAAGTGGATTCTTGCTCCTTGGAGGTTAAGTGACTTGCACAAGCAAGCCAAAAGTAGACCCAGTCACTTGACACAATGAATTTCCAGGACACTAAGCTGTTTTTAACATTGTATGCTTCCAGTTAGGCTTTATAAGCCTTCAGAGTGAAAAAGAAAGTTTGTTTATTCTTTCCTCCCAGCCTCATCCCATGCCGACAAAGGCTCAGAACCCGGGTCTGTTCACTCAGTCACCATGGACAAGAAAGGACTTGGTATGAAAGCCTATTAGGTCCCATCTGATGTCAGCCTAACTTCTGGACCAAAAATCCAACCTATCTTCAGCTCTCTTCAGAGATATTGCTCCATTGTCATTTAGACGCTTATAGCCAAGCCTTTCCATCTGGGACTGGTAGAGAAGGGAAGCATGTTTCAGAGGTCGGCTTCCTGTTTTAGGATCTGGGTGTAGTAAAAGAGTATTCGTTTCTAGTCTTAACTCTAATACTTATTAGCTGGGTAACCTCTCAAGCCTCAGTTTTCTTTCCTATAAAATGGACATAATCTTTGTGGTAGGCAGTACCCTGCCCATGTGTTCTTGAGTCTTACCAAATAGTTCCCGGATACTCCTGTGGCTTCCTGTATCTCTCTCCCTGAGAGTATTCTCTGCACATGGCAGCATGCAAGGTATACTGAAAGTGCCAGAGAATTCATGACTCACAAGCAACTGCAACCAATGGGGGACAGGAATTGGTGGATGAGTCTCACTCTTATTGCCCAGGCTGGAGTTCAATGGTGCCATTTCAGCTCACTGCAACCTCTGCCTCCTGGGTTCAAGCAATTCTCCTGCCTCAGCCTCCCAAGTAGCTGGGATTACAGGCACGTGCCACCACGCCTGGCTAATTTTGTATTTTTAGTAGAGATACGGCTTTCACGATGTTGATCAGGCTGGTCTCGAACTCATGACCTCAAGTGATCCACCTGCCTCAGCCTCCCAAAGTGCTGGGATTGCAGGCGTGAGCCACTGTGCCTGGTCTATCTCAGGTATTTTCAATTCTGAGATGCATTCTACACAGTCTCTCAGAGGGTCTTCCCCAGAGGACTGAGCCCCATTTGCCCACACTAATGACGTACTCATTTAAAAGCCCCTTCTTAGCTTACCTCCCTTTCTTGACTCACTCTCCCATCCCCTCACTGGGATTTCTGGGATGAACTTCCACATAGATCCATTTGTACACAATATTTGCCTCTGGCCCTGCTTGGCAATAAACCCGTCTTGCCTATCCCAGAAAATGGTTTTTAAAATAATAAAGAGGGAAGTCATAAGCTACACTGTTAAACTCCAGAAGTGCCAGGGCTATTTTCCTCACTACTCAATACCCAGCACTCAGTACAATACCTGGCACATAGCAAGTTTTCACTGCAATTTGGTAAATGAATAAATAAATGAACAGATGAATTTGACCTTAGCTACGGATGCTCATAAAGAATTTATACTGAGATATTTGACAAAGTTGACATGCTGTAATGATATCAAAAATGTTCCCTCTCTTTTGTTCATTTACTCTTTTCTGGGTAATTTTGGAGTGGCTGAACAGGACCCAGGGTCTCTAGGACCCTTTCTTGCTTCATGTCCTGCATCCCTTCTCCCTGAGAACCCCAAACTCTAAGATGTTTTTAAATACACATCACTGTCAATTTTCTGCTTTGAATTGCTTTACCATCTGTACTCACCTTTTGAAGTAACAACATCAATTAGCAACTACAGCAAAAAGCAGTCACATTGCTGCCAATCAATGCCTTATGGGGTTTCCATGGTTTAAAAAAATTGCTAATAGACTCCGGAGCTTTTTCCCCATCCTTCCCCAACATGTGGAGCCAAGTGGGTGGCTTCTAATATGTCAGGGGAAAGAAAGAAAGAAAATAAATAAAAGAAGAAAATTTCTATCAAGTATTTCGAAGAAATGCAAAGTTCAGTGGATTATTTCACGTGACTTGGTTTTCCAGTGACATCTAAAAGTGGTCACAATTATAGCTGGAGTAAGAGTTCCATAGCCTGTGGAAAAATGAGAGACTACCTTTCAGAGCTCACACCTGCCATTCCCTAGTTTGAGGTCAGTGATTCTCCCCCACTCCAAAATAACAACAAAAAAAAACCCTCCCCAGAAAGCAGGGGTGCTTTCCTCTGGATTTCTCAGATGGAGACCCTCTGAGGTCTCCATTCTTCTTAATCATGTGTGCCTCATCCTGTTTTCCTTGTTTTATATTTTAGGGACTGCAAATCTATTGAACACAGATTCTCTACTAGTTATATCTTTTTCAGGATCTCAGTAAGATGAGTAAGTTGAACAAATTTAATCACTAGAGTTTCTTAAGTGGAAAATTTTGTGGTCCTAGTAATTTTTGTGGTAGTTATTGACCAGGAGCATGGGTGTTTCTTCTACTTTGTTTTGTTCCAGGGTCTAACACATTTCACCATATCATATTTCCTTCACCTAAGATGTGCACCGACGAAGAAATTCAGTAAATGTTTGTGGAATGGATGAATGCATAATGAGAGGATGGAGGGTTGGATGCATCTACCTTCAAAAGGAGTGGACTTCTTACACTGTAATTGTTTGTGATAATAAATAATGTTGGCATAGTCCAGAGGGGAATTTCAATAACTTAAATATACAAAACCCAGGACCTTAATCTACATGTTTTTAGTTTTCTATAATCTACATGATTAATTCATTCATAAATTCAAATTCCATGAATTTCAGTTATTTTCTCTTTCATTCACTTATTCATTCATGATTTACTTAACTCACTCAGTTAACATTTATTGAGCACTAACTATATGACATTCCTCCCCCAAATTAGCTTACTTCTTAAATGGTTTACATCTCAAATCAGAAAGAAAAAGAATAACAAAATTTAAAATTCACTGGAAAAAAATAATAATCAGCCAGATGTCATATTATTCAAAGTGGTCTTTCTTACATTAGTAAGCCAACCTATATCAACCAAGATACTAATCAATAATCATTACCTATAAAAAACATTTTAAAAAAATAGATATTGTGAACCAGGACCAAGGAGTATATAGCAGAAAATGTTAGGTCAGGTTAGCAAAGTGTTCTTTTAAAAAAAATTTAAATTTGTATAGGTTTAAGGTATTTTATAAGTATAATTTAATTCTTTTTTTAAATTATACTTTAAGTTCTGGGATACATGTGCAGAACGTGCAGGCTTGTTACATAGTTGTATATGTGTCATGGTGGTTTGCTGTACCCATCAACCCATCATTTACATCAAGTATTTCTCCTAATGCCATCACTCCCCTTGCCCCCCTACACCCCCAGACAGGCCTCAGGGTGTGACGTTCCTCTCCCTGTGTCCATGTGTTCTCATTGTTCAACTCCCACTTATGAGTGGGAACATGCAGTGTTTGGGTTTTTGCTCCTGTATTAGTTTGCTGAGAATGATGGGTTCCAGCTTCATCCATACCCCTGCAAAGGACATGAACTCCTTTTTTACGGCTGCATAGTATTCCATAGTGTATATGTGCCACATTTTCTTAATCCAGTCTATCATTGATAGGCATTTTGGTTGGTTCCAAGTCTTTGCTATTGTGAACAATGCTGCAATAAACATACGTATGCATGTGTCTTTATGGTAGCATGATTTATAATCCTTTGGGTATATACCGAGTAATGGGATTGCTGGGTCAAGTGGTATTTCTGGTCCTAGATCCTTGAGGAATCGCCACACTGTCTTCCATAATGGTTGAACTAATTTACACTTCCACAACAGTGTAAAAGCATTCCTATTTCTCCACATCCTCTCCAGCATCTGTTGTTTCCTGACTGTTTAATGATCGCCATTCTAACTAGCATGAGATGATATCCCATTGTGGTTTTGATTTGCATTTCTCTAATGACCAGTGATGATGAGCATTTTTTATATGTTTGTTGGTCATATAAATGTCTTCTTTTGAGAAATGTCTGTTCATGTCCTTTGCCCACTTTTTGATGTTTTTTTTTTTTTTTTTCCTCATAAAT